>NC_143039.1:45921114-46121114 GCF_057628025.1 Oncorhynchus mykiss | reverse complement strand
GTTCCTCTCCAAAGGTGGCCTTCCAGCCTTTCCTTATCAGTCGGTCACGTCGGCTTGTCTCAGAAACGGCCTTGTTTGGATCAATCCGTCTCTCCTTCACATCAACCTCCCTCCCTCACATCAACCTCCCGGCCTCCCTCCCTCCCTCACATCAACCTCCCTCCCTCCCTCCCTCCGTTCTGACTGACAAAGGGTGGCTGATGTATTGCTGTATCTGGCAGTGCCTGGTTCTGGTCGTCATTATTCCTCCCTCATCCCTTTTTCCCCTCCTTCTCCTTCCCTGACTGTGTCTCTCAAGTGCTAATATAGTACAGCATGAAATTACCAGTGAGTGCCAGAAGACTGCAGTAACAGCCAAAAGAGAGGGGGGGGGGGGGGGGGGATGAGAGGAGGAATGGCTTGGGAACGAGAGAGAGCAAAACCAGGCCTGCGTAAACTAATAAGGCCTTGCATGCTCAAGGAAAGCACATAAACCATATGCACCGACAGCAAACACACACGTGTAACCCAAAACACAGCTCCTCAGTGCCCGTGAGCCTCTCCCAGTAAAGATGATTAAGGCAAGGCCATACACCACAGGGAAACTCCATCACTTGGACTCTGGCTGAGCTCTCAAGTGACGGCCGATAAACAGAGCACGGCCTCGCTCTCCCATTCCACACCAAGGTACTGTACCATCCTGTGTAGCTCAGTTTCCCCCTGCAACCCATAACCTGTTTTGAATACTGCAGCTGGTGATTGGACTGCAGGCCACATACATTTGAGGTTGCCCAATTGAAATCGTCATACATAATAGCCACCTCCTCTTGGACATGCGTGTCATAAATTCTGATCCAGGTATAATGAGCTACGGGTAACACACGGCAGGGTTTTCACGCTGTCATAAAAAGGGCACATCGTGTTAATTAGCTGGAGACACCGTGCTTAGGTCAGACACTAACAAACAGACACGCCCACAAACTGCCAATGACCTGCTTCCACTCAGGAGTCATGACAGTGTTCGTGCCAACACAGACACGCTCATTAACGCTCTTGAAGACGGTCTAACCCTCGGTTCTAACCCCCTGTTCCGACTCCTCCTCTCGCGGTCGCATGTGATTCTTGAGGATCGGTGCCTTTACACACACACAGCTTCAGGGACAGAAAGGTAGTGCTATCACCATTGACGAGAATGGCTACAAAAATCAAGGCCCTACTGTACATTGCTATGACACACGAGCCCCCTGGGGGCTCAGAATAGATTGCATTTAAAGGGGCCTTTGAAGCAGCAGGGTATAGGGAGGGGCGGCGGGAGAGAGAGGGATGGATAGAGAGAGAGGGATGGATAGAGAGAGGGAGAAGGAAAATGGAGGATAGGCAGGGAGAGAGAGGGATGGATAGAGAGAGAGGGAGAAGGAAAATGGAGGATAGGCAGGGAGAGAGACGAGGACAGATTCAGATAGCTGATGGGGAGACGGAACGAGACGGACAGAATACACCAAATCCATTAAAAAAAGGGGAGAGAGGATTGGATAGGAACTGTTTGGAATCCCCCATGGGGCTAGATGCAGCAATATACTGTTGATGAATGCACATCTGAAATCCCTACTTATTCAGATGAGGGTAGGCCAGACACACACACACACACACACACACACACACACACACACACACACACACACACACACACACACACACACAGAGAATGAAAGCTAGAGAAAGAGCCAGGACTTGATCGTTTACCTGGCTAAAACGCTTGTAAACGGAGACCGGGCTCTAAGCACCTGCGTGCGTCTTGCTTTCCCCCGTAATTCAGCACCGTGCATCAAAATGAGACACGCAGGCCCAAAGAAAACAGAATACCATACCATCACAGCATACATAGTATACTGGCGGCTGGGTGCTACACATCGGCAGCCACGAAGGGGGTTTCCTGCTTTCAATGTACAGCACTTTGAGCAAGAAAGGTGCTAGGTCAATTAACTACCAATTGAGGGTTATTGTCGGTAACAGTGAAAGGGTCACCAGCAACTGTGGGGTCAAATACCTACAATATAGTAGGCATAGAAATAGATTTACTAGAACCGACATTACCATTCAAGTTAATGTAATTCTATTCCTTTGACAGTAGGTCCTTTATTGAACATCTTATTGTGATGGAGCTCAAATGAGGCCATTGAATCCCTCCACACACACACACACACAATTCTGTGAGCCGTATGATCTCATAAACCAATACATCATTGCAAAATAACAAGCTGTCAGGAACCTTGCTATTTGAGGCAACACACACACAGTCAAAAGTAACAGGGGAAAGAGTGGGTGGTGTGAGGAGAGAATGGGTGATGGAGAAGGAAAAGGGGGAGAGATGCAGAGATGGTCTGTGCTGTGCTGATTAGGCTCTGGGGACAGACCCAGGAAGGATGAGAAGACGCAGAGTGCCTTCTGCAGGGCTGATAATGACCAGGACACACAACAAACACACACAGCGAGAGGGACACAAAAGCACACATTCTCTCTCTCACAAAGATGACACTAGTACACTAAGACTTAAAAGGGCAACACATATTCTTAAATATGCTCTCCCCCCCTGATCCTGGACCAAACCCCAAATACACGTAGACTACATTTCCACGAGTGAGAGTGAGTGAGTGAGTGAGTGAGTGAGTGAGTGAGTGAGTGAGTGAAAGAGAAAAAAATGCCCGACCTGAGGGAACTGCTTTGTGGGGACCTGGGGTGGAGATAGAGGACTGTCTGTTGCAGAGTCCAGTCCCTCTCTGGAGCTTTCCCAGTCTCCTTGGGTGGTGCCCCCTGCCTCTGGGGAGGTTAGTGGGAGGTCGCTGGCATAGCCTGAGGACAGAGGGTCCTGTAACGAGGGTCCCTCGACTTTCGTGGTTTCCTGGGTCCCCGTAAGGTTGGTAGTCATACTGGGACCTGAGGTGTCCATATTGTCTCTCCTTTGGGTCAGGCCCACCCTGCCTACCTGGGTGGCGCTCCCAGTCGCTGGGGAGGTGAGTAGCAGATCGCTGGCATAGCCAAAGGCAAAAGGGTTCTGAATTAATAGCCCCTCTTGGACCTGGGCTGGTTTATCCAGACTAAGTTCCTTGACTTCTGTAGTTTCTTGGGTCCCCATCAGGAAAGCGGTCCTGGCATCCATTTTGGCTCTCCTGCTGTCCTCCTCAGAGAGTTGTACTTTGTTTCCAGTCACTGTGCCTTCCTTGACTTTTGTCTTATTGAGACAGGAGGCGGCAATTTCGGCTCTCATGATGTCCTCCTCAGAAAGCTGTACTTTGAGGATGTTCCCAGTCACTGGGGATGCGGCTGGAGGTTCGGCACGCACCTCTACTTCCACCTCATTGTCATGGTAACTGTCCCCTCTCCAAACTGGGGACCCAAAGTCACTGGGGTAGACTGTCCTTACAACACACAGCAAGCCCCCCACCTCACGAATGTGGACCACCCCTTTGCGCTCCTTTTCCGGAGGGGTGTTAAAAGCAGCCCCCGGCGTCCCCGCTACCCAGCCCCCGCCTTCATCTGCCACCTCTTTCTCCTCCTGTTCTCGTTTCTTTTCTCTTTCTCTCTCTTTCTTGGGTCTTCGTATGCAAGGCCTCTCCAGGACCCCTTGTTCTCTCTCCCTGACTTTGCAGACCTGACCCCCGCCAGGGGTGGTGTGCACCTGGGACGGGACAGCTGGGTCAGGGTTGTCAGGGTTGTCTGGGGTGGGGTTCCCACTGGGTTGCCCTTGGCTGCTTGAGGCATCTGTGGTACTGCTCGTCCCCCCTTCCTCACTCCCAGCTCCGGGGTAGGACAGCCTTCTCCACACTGGGCTTGGCTCAGGGGACACATCCAGCACTCTGCTACCACCCAACCCCCCCATGCTGTCACTCGTGGAGTCAGCACAGAGAGCACTGGGCAGCGGTAGTCTGGATTGAGTTTGAGCCTGAGGCACGGTTAAATTGGCGATTTTGGCGCCGACGTCACTCATAGTTTTGAACGACGCGGTGGTTGCCTCCGTGACGGTACCTTTGTCCTCTTCCTCCTCATCCTCTTCCTCTGGTATGTTGCTTATCCTTATGCTTTCCACTTCCGAGCCGACCGACGACCCTCCTTTCTGGTGCTTCTTCCCTTTGCGTCTCCGCCGGAAGCGGAGGCGTCGTTTGGGGTTGGGGGACAGTGGGGGGAAGCCGTGTCCTCCCTCCCTAGGAGGCCTCACACAACCCATGGAGCTTCCCATCTCAAATAGACAGTGAATGAAGGAGGGAAGGGAAGAGGCGGCAAAATAAGAAAGCAAAACAGAAGTGCTCTGGTGGACAGGCTGATGAGAGTAGCAGAGAGTGACAGACGAATCTGATACCAAGGTGACACCTGCTCTCGGTGTGACGTGTAGCGAAAGCCGGTTTAGATCTGGCTGCTTGCCAGGAGCATAGAAAAAATGACAGAATGATAGAGCGAGGATGTGGGCTCTCGTCACCTTCTCACCTTCGGGTTCAGTCCACTCGGCCGAGGTGCTTGCTGCAGGCTTGCGTGTCACAGCTCTCGTCTCTCCGTAGGCCCTCCTCTCCCAGTCTTCCCTCCCCCCTCTTCTCTCTGCAGCTGTTGCCTCACCTCACACAGGCTCAGGAAACACCGCGATCAGCCGTAGCTGCTCTGGCTCGCTCTCCGAGGCCCCCACCTCTATGGGCAGGTCACGGACATCCCAGCACTCACTTCAAGGACAACCGAGGCAGAAACATGTCAGTAGACTCAGCACAGCATAAGAGAAAATCGATTTGGCTCAGGCTTTGGTAGTTCATTCATCCAAGGTTTGGCAGGTGAGAACGTAAGTCAACGTGGCTCATACATACTACATGTTGAATGAGGCTAGGAGACGGTGAGTCAGAGCACTGCAGATGTGTCCATTTTCAGCCAATCAGTCGTTTAACACACACAATGTCGGACTGTGTTCGAGTAGTCCGTGGGGTCTCCTGCGTTGCCTGCGATGGAATCAGTGCTCGTCTCATCTCATAGCTGCAATTTCTTAGAGTGTGTGGTGCGAGGGAGCTGCAGTGCAGACACACGCTCACACAAGCAGTGTGTCCGGCTCAGTGCACATCATACCAGTCGCTCGGCAACAAAAATAAAAATAAAAACAACTCCGGTCATCTGCAACCCTGCACACACGCGCAGTTTGTTGGCAATTTGTTTTCCCTGTTGTTCCGGTGGTACTGTAATCCAAGTACTTTATCCAGGCTCGCCTCCAAGTACTCAGAATCATATATTATTAATACCTCGCCGCTCCTACGATAATTATATTGCTGTCAGCTCCTTAATGGTCAACAACACTCATAGTAGTAGCCGTGATAGCATTAGCCCTGTAGCAGCTGGTGGTGTCCCATTCTGCTGCGGCAACATGCTACTATCCACTATCCAGATTGGAGGTGGGCGATAGCGGACAGTCAGCCAACACACCGGCAGCGTGTTCAAAACCTCAAATCAGAGCCTTGACGACGGCGGCAGCTCAGACTCCTCGCCATCTCCCACGGTCCCCCCCTCCCCCCTGTTCATGGAGTCGCTGTGTCATGTGACGCTTGATTAACTTCAGTTCACACGGTTGTTAACCACAGAGATCGCTTTGTCGTCTTAGTACGAAGGAAAACCTCCTGGGGGTGGGAGGGGGGAGGTTAGATGAGCATTGAGTCAACGTTACGGTGCTGACTTGGAAGACTCCAGGTGATGGGGGTGACCATGGGACCAGGAAGAGAGGCGATGAGCTACTGAACTGTAGGCGTTACTGCCTTCGACAATCCTTCTTCGACAATCCTTCAAATGACTGCAATCACAGAAAAGCCGGACAATTCTTGACAGTGGTCCCTGTAGTTTAGTCTCTGGTGCTGTACCAGGTTAAAATCCAGAGCACGTCGCGTTAGGGAGTAGAGATCATCCCCTTTAGCTTTCCAGACGTCACGTGGCCTCCCCCCTGGATAGCAGCCTTCCCCTTATGCTCCCTCCCACAAAGGATTGCTTGGAGAGCGTGCTCGTGGCTGGTGCTATCCAATCACTAACCCCTCAGTCCGTCTCCATCCTTGTCACCGTCTCTCAGCCAGGCAGGCTTTTTCCGTCATCCCTGCTGCAGCCGTCGTCGCGACACTGCTCCAGTATATAAAGCATCCACACTCATCCAGGTCTGTATGTGTTCCCAGTAGGAGTCCACAGGCGTGCACGCAAAGAGGGTCTGGTTGCAGACAACCAAGCAGATAGACAGGCGGTTGGGTTAAACATGCACTTCCCTCTCCACTCGTCTCCTCTGGTCTGGTTGATCGAATTACCAGTGGTGGCTGGGCTGGGCTAAGCTACAGGAAGCTAGGTTAGACTTTGTGAGGGTAGGTCCAGTGTCCCCCAGCTATAGCTGTCCCCCTGACGCGGCCAGTAAACGAGCAGCTGACTGGGTAAGGCAAAAGGCAGAGGATAAGTCCGGTAGTCTGGAGCTCCTTGGCTGGTTACAGAGAGAGATGGAGGAGGAGAGGGGGGATTCGGATGAAGGGAGAACAAGGTCCCCGTCAGACAGGCATGGTCGGATTGATCCAATTTATACGGTGCTCCCAGGAGAGAAGGGAAATGTGTGTGCGTGTGCAGCTGAGGAGAGAGCAAGAGCACGTCTGTGTGTGCCGACAGGGCTTGGCGATCCTCTGATCAGCTGTGGGTGTGTGTATGAATCCTCTGTGTGCGCATTTGAGTCGAGGCCTGTAGGTCCAAGGAAAGCCAGGAGACACAGTAACAGCAGGCAGCCTGTATTCCTCTCCTTCTCTCTCTCGCTGGCTTCTCTCGTTTGTTCTCTCCCTGGCTCGCAGGCAACGACAGAGGGAAACGCTTTATCTTCAGGCTGCTTGCAGCTTCACTGCTCTAGCCCTCTCCTGCTCTCTTTCCCTCCCTCCCTTCTCATCCTATCCGCTTCCTCGTCGCTCCCTCCCTCCCTCCCTCTCTGTGGCACACTCTGTGAGCTCAGAGCGCTTGTTATGACACTCGACACTTAGAGCACGAACAATATGTTTTTTTTTACGGGGTCTGATACGGATTCCGATTTTTGGGGGGTACAAAGCTCACCGATACGATATATCTGCCAATGGAGTGTTTCATAGCAGGGAAATTGAAAAGTGAAATTTCTCCACACAGTTGTAAGAAATTGTCATCCAAAAGAGCAATTGTCCAAGAAATAGGCTTCAGGTGTTAATTTGTTAAATTGTGACAATGACATTTTGATAATGGCCTCAAATGTTCAGATCAGCATGAGATTTCCTTTTTTTCATCCTATTTATTGAATATCAGTGAAATTTGGTCTGATAGATTTTTTTTTTAAATCGGTAAAAATGCCAGGTGAACCGATTTTATCAGTTGCGCGCACACACACACACACACACACACACACACACACACACACACACACCTCAAAAGCTTCCCCAGTTGGCAAGCTACTACAGAGGAAGATCTGAATTGTTGCTTCTCTGCAATACTGAGATCACCTCAATCTGATTCTCTGCCTCTCCTACATACCTCTCCCCATCTATCCCTCCCCTGGTGAAATAGAGGACAAAAAGGAGGGGAAGGAGGATATATATCAGGGGTAAGGAGGGAATGTTAAGTATTAAAGCACGTGAGGGGGTGGGGATGAAGGAGTTTATCAAAAATATCAAGAGGAATGAGAGATTTAAAAAAACAGGCTGTAATGGCAGACACAGAGAGAAACAGAGAGACACACAGAGAGACACAGAAATGCAAAAGAGCCTTTGCACCAGTTCAGGATCCACCACTTTCACTGATGAGCCTTTTCAAACACACAGGCTTCAAGACGTGACAACCTCGTCTCCCACATAAACACAACCCTGATGCAGTACGGTCACGTGGTTGGTTATAGCCTTTACACTGTACTCTCACACACCTTAAGACACTCAATATCTCACTGTGTGTGTGGGTGTTGGACTGTACGAGCACACACAAACAAAACACACATCTCACAAGCCCACATCAAGAAACCCCCACCCACATCAAGAAACCCCCACCCCCACACACACACCCGCACACACAAGGCTTTGCATAGCAGCTTAGAGCTCTACCCACAGACCAAAAACAAATACCAACATAAACATAAACAATGCAGACTATTCTCCAGTGATGACAGATGGGCTACATGAATCCAATTCACAGTGGAAACCAGTAATAAGGTCCCCGAGGCCTTCCCCATGGATATGATAGAACGGGCTGGAAACCAACTAACTACCTGAACTCAGGCACTCCCCCTGAGGGATCCTACACTGTACTGGACCAGCTCCATTAGGGATAATCATCAAGTCTAGCGCCAATGAGATTATTTTACCAGATAATTATCTCTGTCACAACATATTTGGCATTCAGAGAGAATATAGGTTGCGTAGAAGAGCAGATTTGAGGTCAGTTTTGATGTTTCACCTCTAAATGACGGCGGTTAGGAGATATATAGGGTAAGCTGGTCCTAGATTTGTGCTTTGGTAGCACTTTCTAATTTGAGCTTTCGCATAAGCAGGTCAGAGCTGGGTCTTGATGTATTTTGTATTAAAAAGATTCTTCAGGGGAGGAATTACAGAAGCACAAATTAAAGAGCCAGGCCAGAGTGGATAAGCCAATCGCACGCAGCCACAGTTTAGGAAGAGTCAGGGCCTGTGAGAGGCTGTGTAGTAGGCTGAGAGCATTGTTAGTGTGCCAGGTCATCTATGATGCTGGGATAAATGGGGACCCCTAGTGGTGAAAGTGAGGCACTGCAGCCAGACTTGCACCACTGTTGCATCAGGGTAGATGTAAGCCTACTGAATTCACATAGTACTCAGTGGCATGGATGCCAAGCAAAGCCTGGCTTCCCAAAATATTTGACCAATACAATTGGCAAAATAATTTCTCTGTGTTTTCATAATTTTCCATAAATTCGCAAGTGGCTGAATCTCACGGGAGAAATGGTCCGAGCGAGGGAACCAGCGCCCCTCTGTCTCAGTATGTGTAGCCCATGTATCTGATGCTGTCTGGACAAAAAGAGTATAACATGTTGCCGCCGTAGAATTTGATTGATTGATTGATTCCAGCAAGAATTTGGCCTCCGTTGATAAAAAATAAAAAAAAGAGAGAGAAGATAATTAGCCAATCAGCATTGAGCCAAGCTCAACTTTGGGTTGTCCTGGTACAGCATGCGAGGAACTTAGGCTAGCAGTAATATTTTTAGCTTGGTACCCTATGACAAGAAAAACTAGAAGTTTACTGTATGACAGAGCCATAGACCGTTTTGCCAACATAAAAGAGAGGATGGCATTGGCGTTTAACTTGTCTACAAGTAGGGTGAGTCAACATTTGTTGTTTTACTAGCGCACACACACACACACACAAATCAGTACCATGGACAGACACATGATATTTAGCGACATTGATTGTACTAAACAGTTTTTGGTATCTTTACGTTTGTTTTCAGTGTATTAAACTAAGCATATGTAGCCCTGTTGATTTGATGATGTTTAAATGGTGCTGGAAGAGCGGAGGCAGTGCTCCTGTTGTCTTTGTGCTGACTTGCGGTAACGCCGTGGTTCTGAATCAGTAGTCGTTTCGTAAACTCTAGAAAACATGAACTTGCTTACATGCAATATTTGATTTGTGGACAGATGTTGCCCTCTGGCTTTGTGAGGAAACAAAACGTAGGTGTACAGGAGTTGAATTTATTCCGCCACTGTGTGTGATATTTCTGTTGTCATGGCCATACTGTATACAGTGGGGTATGAACGAATGGGTAATTGAGCAAACCACACAATTATCACAGCATTGGTTGTCATGTGACATTTTTTACTGGCTTTCTCACTGATTTTACCCACGCACCGCTATAAAACCCTCTTAGGCATCCCCCCCCATCTGCGATATCCACCCGTTCTGCCAGTCACATTCTATTAAAAGGTCCCCAGAGCGCACACGTCCCTGGGTCGCTCCTCTTTTCAGTTCGCTGCAGCTAGCGGCTGGAACGAGCTGCAACAAACACTCAAACTGGACAGTTTAATCTCCATCTCTTCATTCAAAGACACAATCATGGACACTGACAGTTGTGGCTGCTTTGCGTGATGTATTGTTGTCTCTACCTTCTTGCCCTTTGTACCATGTTTTGTGCTGCTACCATGTTGTGTTGCTGCCATGTTGTGTTGCTACCATGTTGTGTTGCTGCCATGTTGTGCTGCTGCCATGTTGTGTTGCTGCCATGTTGTGTTGCTGCCATGTTGTGTTGCTGCCATGTTGTGTTGCTACCATGTTGTGTTGCTGCCATGTTGTGCTGCTGCCATGTTGTGCTGCTGCCATGTTGTGCTGCTACCATGTTGTGCTGCTGCCATGTTGTGTTGCTGCCATGTTGTGCTGCTGCCATGTTGTGCTGCTGCCATGTTGTGTTGCTGCCATGTTGTGATGTCATGTGTTGCTGCCTTGCTATGTTGTCTTAAGTCGCTCTTTAAATAGCGTTGTGTTGTCTCTCTTGTCGTGATGTGTGTTTTGGATCTATATTTTTAATCCCAGCTCCCGTCCCCGCAGGAGGCCTTTTGCCTTTTAGAAGGCAGTCGTTGTAAATAAGAATTTGTTAACTGACTTGCCTAGTTAAATTTAAAAATATATATATACAAAAAAATACTGACGCGCTATTCATTTTCAACGCTATACAATTTCTGAAACACAGAAATGTCATTTACATAAGTATTCACACCAGAGTCAATACTTTGTAGAAGCACTTTTGGCTGTGATTACAGCTTTGCGTTGTCTTGGGTATGTCTGTATCAGCTTTGCACATCTGGATTTGGGGATTTTCTCACATTCTTCCTTGCAGATTTTTTCAAGCTCTGTTAAGTTAGATGGGGAGGGGCGGTGAACAGCAATCTTCAAGTCTTTCCACAGATTTCCAATGGGATTCAAGTCTGGGCTTTGGCTGGGCCACTCAAGGTCTTTCACATTCTTGTTCTGAAGCATTCCAGCATTGATTTGGATGTATGCTTGGAGTCATTGTCCTGTTGGAACGCATATCTTCACCACAATCTAAGGTCGTTTGCTCTCTGAAGCAGGTTCTCATAAAGGATTTGCCTGCATTTGGCGTCATTCATCGTTCCCTCCATCTTCCTGCCACTGAAAACCATCTCCATAGCATGAATTCTGCCACCACCATGCTCCACGGTAGAGATGGTGTTAGACGGGTGATGAGCTGTGCCTGGTTTTCTCCAGACATAGCGCTTTGCATTCAGGCCAAAGAGTTCAATTTTTGTCTCATCGGATAGCCAGTTCTAGCCAGTTCTAGGCAGTTCGAGGTAGTTCCATATTTTTTCCACTTGCCAATGAAGGAAACTTTCAACACTCTAGAAATAGTTTTATACCCTTTCCCTAGACATATGCCTCATCACAATTCTATCTCAGAAATCTACAGACAGTTCCTTTGACTTCATGGTATAGTTCATTGCTCTGACATGCACTGTCAACTGTGGGACCTTATATAGACAGGTGTGTTTCTTTCTAAATCATGTCCAAACAGAGTTGGCCACAGGTGGACTACAATTAAGTGGTGGTGACAACTCAAGGATGAACAAAAAGACATTGGATGCATCGGAGCTCAATTTGGAATGTCATAGCAAAGGGGTGTGAATACTTATGCAAATGAGACGTTCCTGGATTTACATTAGCAAAAATGTCTAAAAATATTGGGCTATTGTGAAAATATATTTAATCCGTTTTGAATTCAGGCTGTAACACAACAACATGTGAAATAAGTTGAGGGTATGAACACTTTCTGAAGGCAATGCAATTACCAAGTAGAGACACCTGGCAGATATGTCTGCCTTGGGGGCAGGAGCAGGGCCGAGGATCTCTACAACTGGGTTGAAGTGGCCGGTGTTGACTGCTGAGATAGCAACTCGTCGAGCCTGCAGTCAGAGAGAACGTTTCTGCTGACATGACACGTCTTTGGAAATATGAAGAACTGGTCTTAACTAGGCATGACAGAGTGTGGAGTCATAGGCCTGTGGTTCTACCCCTGACAACATAGTGTATAGTCCAATGACAAATTCTCCTTTGGCCTGAAAACATAGATTCCTCCAATCACACGTTATTTTACTGGCAGTAATCGAACCTTAGGGGGACAGCTTCCTGGAATGACCTCACACCCCACTTCCGGGCCATGCAGTGCTTTCTAACCAAACATCTGATTTTAACTACTAACACCAAACCCTACATCCATTCCCATAATCATTACAATAAATGAACATGTGCTTTCTAACATGGCATGTTGTGACTACCAATTAAAATGGCTGCTCCTTGCAAATCCCAGGTCATAATATGTGCTGTTCAGACTTTTTACATAGTTTATTTTGACATGTACTACCGCGGTCTACGTTGATGTACTCGTCTGAATATTTAGCTGTTTTTGTATTTTGTGTTATTGTAAATATATATATATATATCATAATACAAATAAAAACATGTTCATATAGGATGGGTTACGCTGCCGTTACTGTTTATTATCGATCCTGTTGCCGGGTCACTTTATCCCTACATACAGTGCCTTCACATTTTATCGGTGTTACAAAGTGGGATTCAAATTGTCTTTTTTTTTGTGTCAACAATCTACACAAAATACTCTGAAGACAAAGTGGAAGAAAATGTTGAATACATTTTTTTTTTACAAATTATACAAGTGCATTAACTAAAAGTTGTTAGATGTATTCAGCTCCCTGAGTCAATACAGAAACACCTTTAGAAACGATTAAAGCTGCGAGTCTTCTGGGGTAAGTCTCCAAGAGCTGTGTACATCTGGACTGTGCAATATTTGCCCATTATAAGCAACTCCAGAAAATATTTGGGGCTTGTGTTGTAGGTTACTGTCTTTCTTTAAGGTTAATTCCTCTCGTGGTCTCTGGTGTAACGCAAACTGAAGCAGGACTTTGCCTGTGCTTAGCTCCATCCCATTTCTTTTCATCCTGAAAAACTCCCCAGTATTTGTCGATGACAAACATGCCAGTACCATGATGCAGCCACCGCTATGCTTGAAAATAAAGAGGCAGTTACTCAGTGATTTGTTGGATTTGCTACAAAACATAAGGCTTTGCATTTAGGCCCAAAAGTGTCATTCCTTTTCAGTTTTTTGTTTATTTTCACTATTACTGTAGTACCTTGTTGCATAACAGATGCATGTTTTGAAATATTTTAATTCTGTAAATTTGTATTCTTCTTTTCACTCTGTCATTTAGGTCATTATTGTAGAGACACGAACATGTTGTTGATCCATCCTCAGTTTTCTACCATCACAGCCATTGACCTCTGTAGCCGTTTTAAAATCCCCAATGGCCTCATGGTGACATCCCTACGCAGTTTCCTTCCTGTCCTACTGCTCAGTTCAGAAGGACGACTGCATCTTTGATGTTCTGGGTGGTTTAATACAATCACCCACAGCATAATTATTAACTTGACCATAACTAAAGAGATATATAATGTCTGATTTGTTATTTCTAACCATCTACCAATCACTGCCCTTCTTTATGAGGCCTTCAAAAGGCTCCCTGGTCTTTGTAGTTGAATCTGTGCTTGATTGAGGGACCTTACAGATGTTGTATGTATGAGGGACTGGGTGAAGGGTTTGTCATAAAACAATAATGTCAACCACTATTATTCACACAGGGTGAGTCCATATAACTTATTATGTGCCTTGTTAAGCCAAACTCATTTAGGCTTGCCTAAACAAAGAGGCTGAATACTTATGTACTAACTATATTTTATACTGTACAAAAATGTAAACGCAACATGTAAAGTGTCGGTCCAATATTTCATGAGCTGAAATAAAATATCCCAGGAATTTTCCATTTGCACAAAAAGCATATTTCACTCAACAACAAAAAAATTACATCCCTGTTAGTGAACATTTCTCCTTTGCCAAGATAATCCATCCACCTGACTGACAGGTGTGGCATATCAAGAAGCTGTATTAACAGCATGATTGTTACACAGGTGCACCTTGTGCTGGGGGAAATTAGGCCACCCTAAAATGTGCCGTTTTGTCACAAAACACAATGCATGCTGACTGCAGGAATGTCCACCAGCGATGTTGCCAGATAATTTAATGTTCATTTCTCTACCATAAGCCGCCTCCAACGTCCAACCGGCCTCAAAACCACAGACCACATGTAACCACACCAGCCCAGGACCTTCAGCCCAGCAAACACACCAGACATATCACCCCCTGAGCATGTTTGGGATGCTCTAGATCGACGTGTACGACAGCATGTTCCAGTTCCCGACAATATCCAGCAACTTCGCACAGCCATTGAAGAGGACTGGGACAACGTTCCATAAGCCACAATCAACCGCCTGATCAACTCTACATGAAGCAGATGTGTCGCACTGCAGGAGGCAAATGGTGGTCACACCAGATACTGACTGGTTTTCTGATCCACGCCCCTAACTTTTTTTCAAGGTATCTGTGACAAACAGATGCATATCTGTATTCCCAGCCATGAGACATTCATAGATTAGTGCATTTATTTAAATTGACTGATTTCATTTTATGAAGTGTATCTCAGTAAAATCTTTGAAAATGTTGTATGTTGTGTTTATATTTTTGTTCAGTGTAGTTATGAATTTTGTATTAATCTTGAAAAAAAAAATAGGATTTTTCTTCCACTTCCGAGTATTTAGTGTAGATTGTTGACATTTTTTTTTTTACATATACATCCATTTGAATCCCACTTTGTAACGTAATAAAATGTGAAGAAATCCAAGGGGTCTGAATACTTTTGCAAGGCACTTCACATATCTACCTCAATTATCTCTGTACTAAGTTATCATTTCTCATTGTGTATTTATTCCTCAAGTTACTATTTTTCAATTATTTCTCCCTGCATTGCTGGGAAGGGCCCTAAGTAAGCATTTCACCGTTAGTCTACTCCTGTTGTTGATGAAGCATGTGACAAATAAAATGATTTGATTGATCCTCAGCTGCAACCCGTAAACCCCACTGCTCTACGCTTCCATCTTCTCTCTCATGTCCTCCTCGTCTTTCTCTTTCAGTGCAACAGTAGTTTTCAGCCTCCAATCAGTCCATCAGTGCTGGGTCTCTACCTCTATCCCTCAGACTGCATCACCCTCCCTCCCTCTACTCTCCTTCCTCCGGGCTCACACCGTTCTGCTGAATCATGCTGATTGAAGTGGCTGCGTAGTCATGCAGCGTGTCTCCTTGGCAACCGGCTTGCCAGTGTCACCTTGAGGTTATTTAATCATAATCGCTCTGTTCTGCCCACAGCACATCCAGGTGGTCGTTCATGGGAAGTGTGATTGTAAACCTAATAATACATGTGGGTACCTGAACTGTCAAAATACAGGGCTTTGCCAAAATGGCGCTCTCATTTATTTTTCAAACTTTTATAGTGAAGTTCAACCCCCCCCCCCCCCCCCCCCCCCAACTAAACCTTTCCTTTTTTTGGGAGGATCTTTGATTTGTGTCAAGGATGCAGGAAGGGTAGGGTTCGCTTGACTGATTCATGTCCAAACATCGTTGTTTTACCCCTGGGTTCTTGAGGCCAGCTGTGTGTGTGCGCGCGCGTGTGTGTGCTCCTCTATGGTGCCAGTGTTTTAGAGCATGGCCTGACCTACTGCAATGCCCTGCCTGGTGGCTATTTTCCACCGCAGCACAAGGACATACCAAGGAAAACTATGTGACACACACAGCCACTCCACTCAAGCTTTTAAAACACTACTACTAGTGTCTTCACAGATACACACACAACCATAGGAGGCTTCCCTAAAGCCATCACTGTCTCCACAACAAGCAGGTTGGAACAACATCTACAAACAAAGCAACAGCTCAAGTAAACTCCCACACTGACAAGACACATTATAAGACTCCTAAACCTAGTCTGCGCCTGGCACAGAACTAACTAGCTGCCGCACACACAGCCTCTGAGCCAACCCTGGTACTCCCAGCAACCCAATATGACAGCAGAGGACACGTCTGAGAGATCAACACACACACAGAGAGAGAGACACAGCCTCTGAGCCAACCCTGGTACTCCCAGCAACCCAATATGACAGCAGAGGACACGTCTGAGAGATCAACACACACACACAGAGAGAGACACAGCCTCTGAGCCAACCCTGGTACTCCCAGCAACCCAATATGACAGCAGAGGACACGTCTGAGAGATCAACACACACACACAGAGAGAGACACAGCCTCTGAGCCAACCCTGGTACTCCCAGCAACCCAATATGACAGCAGAGGACACGTCTGAGAGATCAACACACACACACAGAGAGAGACACAGCCTCTGAGCCAACCCTGGTACTCCCAGCAACCTAATATGACAGCAGAGGACACGTCTGAGAGATCAACACACACACACAGAGAGAGACACAGCCTCTGAGCCAACCCTGGTACTCCCAGCAACCCAATATGACAGCAGAGGACACGTCTGAGAGATCAACACACACACACTATAATACGTAGAAGAAACTAGTGTAAAGCCCAGTAGCCACCCCTCCACCACAGGACTTCTACAAGTACTCAAGGTAATTAGATGGATGATTTTATCTGAACCGCTATCTTGACTTGCCATGAGGCCGGCGAGTCGTAAATCGATTTTCCTGCCAAGACAGATCCAATTTGAAACTGTCGCTTCAGTAAACATTTCACTGTAACGTCTACACCTGTTGTATTCGGCGCACGTGACAAATAACATTTCATTTGGAGGTGGTGTCGTTTTTTAAAAATGTATTTAACCAGGGAAAGACCCTTGAGATTAGAGACCTCTGTCGTGAGGTGGACCTGGCCAGAGGCCAGCAGGAAGTAGTCAGCGTGCCGTGAACACACACACAACATCAGAGCACAACGTATAGAGCAGGGTGGCCAACCTCGACATAGAGCTAGAAGACATAGAGCAGCACAGACCTGGAAGTGCAGGATGATGGTCCAGATGAGGCCCAGTGTCAGCTTGGGGTTGCCGTCTGTGATGTCATCGTTCCGGATGTTCACCAGTTTGACCTGGAACATGTAGAATGGGAGGATTAAACACCTGGCCTCGTGGTAACCTAATTAAAGCTTTGACATGGAATAGAAAGCTGTAAGGGGACTGGAGTTGGGTACCCATGTGCTCCACGTTATTAACCAGTCACCACATGACTTCCTGTTCTCTATTGTAACGTTAAATAATAAAGGGTGTGACTGGCCTCCATATTCCGACTGTCTTTCTCACATCAGTGCACATAAAGAGGCTACCGAGATGGAGCCCATGTTTAGTAAGAGCCGGTGTCTAAGACAGAGGTGCAGCATTGGTTAGAGATGCTTGAGGTGTGACTGTGGTCATCTGGTAGTCCCAGTCATGCAGCGCTGACACATTGGGACAAGAGAGAGAGCGAGAGAGTGAGAGAGAGAAAGCGAGGGAGCGAGAGAGAGAGAACGAGCGAGAGAGAGAGAGAAAGAGAGAGAGAGGGAGGAGAGAGAGAAAGAGGGAGGAGAGAGAGAAAGAGGGAGGAGAGAGAGAGAGAAAGGGGAGAGAGAGAGAGAAAGGGGGGAGAGAGAGAAAGGGGGGAGAGAGAGAAAGGGGGGAAAGGGAGGAGAGAGAGAAAAAGAGAGAAAGAGAGAAAGAGAGAAAGAGAGAGAAAGACCACCTCAATTATTTTATTTATGGATGTGCTTTGTATGTTTCTTTTGTGTTTGTTTTTTTAAATGGTCAAATAAACCTTTCTTTTTTTCCCCCAAAAGGCAGATGTGGTTGAATTTGGCTTAGTTCAGGTCAATATGTATTTCTGAGCATGAGTACCTGTTGAGATATTGAGTGGGTTGAGAGTGGCGTGTGTGTGTGTGTGTGTGTGTGTGTGTGTGTGTGTGTGTGTCAGTTGTACCTGTCTCTGTTTGAGAAAGTCCAGGGCAATTTGGACATTCTGGAGCCGGTGAAATCGCATGCGACCCTTTTCCCTGGGCTGAAAAACAGAAAAGAAAAGATCAAGGATTTTAAAAATGCTTTATGTAGATATTCTCACAGTCACAATTCTGACCAGTGATAGAGATACAAGTGGTGAGTGTCGTTCCCAATTCAAAGTGCAGTGAGCGGGGAAAACTATGCACAGGCCGCTGTAATGACATGGCATTATCCTAGAGGGCGCTGTCTTCAACTGTTGTCAAACACACGCCAACACCCATCCTCACAGCAGAGGAGGAAACAACCCGGGAAAAACATTCTGCAAACCAGAACATGTACATCTGCAAACCATGCTGGTTTAAACAGACTAATACTTCCTCAAAACACACACTTTATCACTGCCTGCTCTCTCGAACACACACAATCCTTGGCTGGCTGGCTGGCACACACACACACACACGACACACACACTTTATCACTCCCTGCTCTCTCGAACACACACAATCCTTGTCTGGCTGGCTGGCTGACTGGCTGGCTGGCTGGCTGGCTGGCTGGCACACATGACAATCATTGACAACACACACAGCAAAGCAGCTAGAAATGCAAGATGCAGGAGTGTGTGTGTCACACTGTGCTGGGCTGGGTTAGGTATACTGCAGTCAACAGTGGCAGTACTGAAGCAGCACTATAGCAGAGCTATAAGGAGCACTCAGGCCAAACCAACAACTCCATGCAGAGCAAGAGAGGTAAGGGAAGGGTCAGGGAGAAGATGCTGACCGTAGAAATGCTACTTAACCTTAAGATTTTGTCTGATTATCATTTCGTGACATGTGTGTAATGGTTGCACATACGTCAAGCAACGGTGACTGAGAATGTGTGTGGTTGAATGGGAAAACGTTGAGAAAAGTGTGTGTAAATGTGTGTCTTGGAATGCCTATCCATAACACCACACCACTCCACTCGCATGCAGTCTGAAAACACAGTCTATGGGGTGAGGATCAGCGTGAGGGTTGGGGGTCAAACATACTCCCTGAGCTCCGTCCTCCTCGTCCTCCCCCCCGAGTAAGATGAGCGGGGGGGCTCGGGACATACACACCCTCCTCAGCGAGGACACGCCCTTGAGCTGCTACCATCCGGAGGGGTGGGGGGATGAGGAGAGCGAGAGAAGGATGAAAGAATTGTGTAGAGGGATGAGGTGATGTTCCAAAGGAAAGAGAGGTAGAGGAGGAGGAAATGACAAGTGCAGCTGGGGCAATAGGAAAGCCAAATCAAAAAGTAACCCGCTAACAGGCCAGCTTTAAAAAAAATGCTTTTTTACATTATTATAATAATTGTAAAGTGCAATCTCACAGTAACACACTCTCTCTCCCCCTCCCCTCACAGTAACACACTCTCTCCCCCCCTCAACACACTCTGCAACCCTCAGTAACACACTCTGCAACCCTCAGTAACACACTCTGCAACCCTCAGTAACACACTCTCCCTGCTCCTCACAGAAACACTCTCCCCCCTCACAGAAACACTCTCTCCCCCCCTCACAGAAACACGCTCCCCCCCTCAAAGAAACACTCTCCCCCCCTCAAAGAAACACTCTCCCCCCACCTCACAGAAACACTCTCCCCCCTCAAAGAAACACCTCTCCCCCACCTCACGCACTCCCCCCCTCAAAGAAACGCACTCTACCCCCCCTCAAAGAAACGCACTCTCCCCCCCTCACAGTAACGCACTCTCTCCCCCCTCACAGTAACACACTCTCTCCCCCCTCACAGTAACGCACTCTCTCCCCCCTCACAGTAACGCACTCTCTCCCCCCTCACAGTAACGCACTCTCTCCCCCCTCACAGTAACGCACTCAGTGATTGAAATGTGAGGTGAATACGTCTCACAAACAGTAAAAGGAGTCAGTAGTTGGACCAGTCAGTCTTTTCATGTTAATACACCCGTCTGTCACTGAGTTACAATGAGTCATCATGTTAACACACCCGTCTGTCACTGAGTTACAATGAGTCATGTTAAAATCTGTTGTGACTAGGGGGCAGTATTTTCATTTTTGGAAGAAAAAAAACGTTCCCGTAGTACACGGGCTATTTTCTCAGGACAAGATGCTAGAATATGCATATAATTGACAGCTTAGGATAGAAAACACTCTAAAGTTTCCAAAACTGTAAAAATATCGTCTGTGAGTATAACAGAACTGATGTTGCAGGCGAAAGCCTGAGAAAAATCCAATCCGGAAGTGCCTCATGTTTTGAAAGCTCTGCGTTCCAATGCGTCCCTATTGAGCAGTGAATGGGCTATCAACCAGATTACTTTGTATACGTATTCCCCAAGGTGTCTACAGCATTGTGACGTAGTTTTACGCCTTTATGTTGAAGAATACCCGTAAGCGGCTACATTGCGCAAGTGGTCACCTGATGCTCCCAGAGAGATTCTCGCGTAAAATACAGAGGTAGCGATTACTTCAATCGGTCCTACTGAAAAACGAATTGTCCTGATGGATATATTATTGAATAGATATTAGAAAAACACCTTGAGGATTGATTATAAACTACGTTTGCCATGTTTCTGTCGATATTATGGAGCTAATTTGGAATATTTTTTGCGGTTTTCGTGACTGCAATTTCCGGGCGATTTCTCAGCCAAACGTGAAGAACAAACGGAGCTATTTCGCCTGCAAAAATAATATTTTTGGAAAAAAGGAACATTTGCTATCTAACTGGGAGTCTCCTGAGTGAAAACATCCAAAGTTCTTCAAAGGTAAATGATTTAATTTGATTGCTTTTCTGATTTCCGTGACTAAATTACCTGCTGCTAGCTGGTCAAAATGCTATGCTAGGCTATCGATAAACTTACACAAATGCTTGTCTAGCTTTGGCTGTAAAGCATATTTTGAAAATCTGAGATGACAGGGTGATTAACAAAAGGCTAAGCTGTGTCTCAATATATTTAAATTTGTGATGTTCAAGAATAGGAATATTTTCTAGGAATATTTATGTCCCTTGCATTATGCTAATTCATGTCAGGCGATGATTACGCTCCCTCATGCGGGATGGGGAGTCACTAGAGGGCAATGAGTCATGTTAATACACCCATCTGTCACTGAGTTACAATGAGTCATGTTAATACACCCGTCTGTCACTGAGTTACAATGAGTCATCATGTTAATACACCTGTCTGTCACTGAGTTACAATGAGTCATCATGTTAATACACTCGCCTGTCACGAGTTACAATGAGTCATCATGTTAACACACCCGTCTGTCACCAAGTTACAATGAGTCATCATGTTAACACACCTGTCTGTCACTGAGTTACAATGAGTCATCATGTTAATACACTCGCCTGTCACGAGTTACAATGAGTCATCATGTTAACACACCCGTCTGTCACTGAGTTACAATGAGTCATCATGTTAATACACTCGCCTGTCACGAGTTACAATGAGTCATCATGTTAACACACCCGTCTGTCACCAAGTTACAATGAGTCATCATGTTAACACACCCATCTGTCACTGAGTTACAATGAGTCATCATGTTAACACACCCGTCTGTCACTGAGTTACAATGAGTCATCATGTTAACACACCCATCTGTCATGGAGTTACAATAAGTCATCATGCGCTCCAAACAAGTCTATCTGCATCTGAAATGGCATCCTACATACTACACTAGCTCTGGCCAGGGCCCATTGGCCTTCAGTCAAAGTTCAGATAGGGACACATGCATGTCCCTCAATGTAATATTGACATTATTAGAGAACGATATGTGTCAATATACCCAAGTTCACTTAAAGATCTGGAGGGTGTGTCTCAGGGTGTCTGGAGGGTGTGTCTCAGGGTGTCTGGAGGGTGTGTCTCAGGGTGTCTGGAGGGTGTGTCTCAGGGTGTGTCTCAGGGCACAGTATACCGGGGCATGACTGATGGTCGTCAAGGTGTGAAGGTTTGTGACTGGGTGCGTCTTGGTGAGTTTGTGTGTGTCTTACCAGGGTGACTCCAGAGAGGACCTCCAGGAGGGAGATCAAGTTGTGTCCATCTCTCAGGTCCTCGTACAGGTCTGTGATGTGCTTCCTCACCTGATGGAGAGGCAGAGAGAGAGGCAGAGAGAGAGGCAGAGAGAGAGGCAGAGAGAGAGAGAGAGGCAGAGAGAGAGAGAGAGGCAGAGAGAGAGAGAGAGGCAGAGAGAGAGAGAGAGGCAGAGAGAGAGAGAGAGGCAGAGAGAGAGAGAGAGGCAGAGAGAGAGAGAGAGGCAGAGAGAGAGAGAGAGGCAGAGAGAGAGAGAGGCAGAGAGAGAGAGAGGCAGAGAGAGAGAGAGGCAGAGAGAGAGAGAGGCGGGAGAGAAAAGAGCGAAAGAGAGGGAAAGAAAAAGAGGAGAGTTAATTACGTACTCATCCTGTTCATATCATCCCAGTGTTTACAAATTACTGTTGACATAAGCAATGCCGCTAGGGACCCTAGTTTCCAGGACAACAAAACAAGTGCTCCGGCTGTGACCCCATGTGACGTCTTGGCCCAGGGTGTCCGGGGACAACCGTTGGCACGGCGACTCTGCAGCTTTGGCAGGCCTATTTCATCACCTTTTGTGTGAAAATGGGCCATCTTTTCAGACCTTGCTGATGGACTCCCAATGTCTAGGCTAAAAACTGTAGCTTAATGCTAAGAACCAGGAATTAAAAGAGAGAGAGAGAGAGAGAGAGAGGCTGGGCATTTAGAGAGAGAGAGAGGCTGGACATTTAGAGAGAGCAGAGGCTGGACATTTAGAGAGAGCAGAGGCTGGACATTTAGAGAGAGGAGAGGCTGGACATTTAGAGAGAGGAGAGGCTGGACATTTAGAGAGAGGAGAGGCTGGACATTTAGAGAGAGGAGAGGCTGGACATTTAGAGAGAGGAGAGGCTGGACATTTAGAGAGAGGAGAGGCTGGACATTTAGAGAGAGGAGAGGCTGGACATTTAGAGAGAGGAGAGGCTGGACATTTAGAGAGAGGAGAGGCTAATTACTAACCATGACTTGTGGTTTAACCTAAGGCAGAGAGAGAGACATCCTCAGACACTAAAAACACCACATTTAACCCCCCCCCAATAAAAACTCTTCACGAACCACCACAACCTCCACGCAATTGCATTAAACGTACATCTAACCCGAGAGAGACACACACACACACAGGAAATTAGGATGACAGGGAGATGCATAAACATGAGGAGAACAGATAAAAAGCTGAGTGAAGGAGGCAGTTGAGTGCAATATAACATTTGAATAGACTTTGGTTTCTGGAAGACAGATGAACTAGCGACTGATTAGGAGAAGACGTAGACACTCTTGCTTGTGTTCTATCCTTGGTCTGCGTTGAGTGACGGATAACCTAAGAACGTTATTAGGAGATAGAAAACAAAACTGAGAGAAACAAAAGTTAGTCTTTAAAAGAGGACAGGAGTCCTCCGTGTGAAATGATGGTGCAGGTCAACGCAGCCCTATCACAGACCTGGGGGATTACACTCCCACAGTGCTGTTTAGTTACCTTGGCGTGATTGACAGCTGAAGGGGAGGGGCTTGAGGCTGAGGAGTGTATGTGTACCGACCGGACTTAAATTCTATTGGCTGGGGTGAAGTGTTTGATTTAAACTGGAGTCCTCTTGTGCTATGGCTAGAGTCATGGTAGGCCAAGACTGATCCTCAGCACCCAGAATGATCTTAAACCGTCACGGATCACATTCACAACACAAATATGTTTGAGGACCACTGTGCGACATCGCATTACACAACGCAGTCCAGCAAACTGCACAAGCTGTAAAAAAAACAAGTCAACATTTCACTGCAACAGCGTAAAATCCCCATTCCTCCAGCAGAGGGCGGATTGTGCCTTTTAATCTCAGAATCCAAAACTCTGTGTTCTGTTGTTCAATGGTCAGCTCTCCCCCTGGGTGCATCTCAATAGGCCAATCCCACTTAAGGTTACAAAAAACAAGATAAGAAGCCATCTGGAAACTTTATTCACATCCTTCTGTTGCCCTGCTCTCTCCTTTATTCTCTCCCTCTGCCTTCTTTTAGTCTCTCCCTCTCTCCATCTCTCACTCTCTCCCTCTCTCACACCCTCTCTCCATCTCTCTTTTTCTCTCACTCTCTCCCTCTCTCACACCCTCTATCCATCTGTGTTGAAGCGCGGCCTAAGGGTGTGATGAAAAAGAGGGGATGTGCAATTTAGTCTTAATAACAGATACTTCTGTGTATATATAGAGTGTATGTGGATTGGGCTATCTCTGCCACACCCGTTGCTGACAGGTTACATAATCACATTTTGGAATGAGATGTTCAACGAGCAGGTGTCCACATACTTTTGGAATATAGTGTATCATGAGGGGGGTAGTTACCACTTCTGACTGGAAATGATGATGTCTCGTGCGATAACACAGAGTAGGGGGGAGAGAGAGAGGAGAGCGCATGAGAAAGAGAGGAGCGAGAGAGGGAAAGGAGAAGAGAGGAGCGAGAGGAGCGAGAGAAGCGAGAGAGAGAGAGAGAGAGAGAGAGAGAGAGAGAGAGAGAGAGAGAGAGAGAGAGAGAGAGAGAGAGAGAGAGAGAGTGTGGTCATCTTCGCTCAATTTACTGGAACCATTTCTCTGTCTCTCAGATTCAAAAAGCAATATTCAATCAATTCCACAGCTACCTGCCTTGTCTGGTATTGGTCCACTGTATTTGTGTGTCTAAGGGTCAGTTGTCTGGTATAGGTCCACTGTATGTGTGTGTCTAAGGGCCAGTTGTCTGGTATTGGTCCACTGTATTTGTGTGTCTAAGGGTCAGTTGTCTGGTATTGGTCCACTGTATTTGTGTGTCTAAGGGCCAGTTGTCTGGTATTGGTCCACTGTATGTGTGTGTCTAAGGGCCAGTTGTCTGGTATTGGTCCACTGTATTTGTGTGTCTAAGGGTCAGTTGTCTGGTATTGGTCCACTGTATTTGTGTGTCTAAGGGTCAGTTGTCTGGTATTGGTCCACTGTATTTGTGTGTCTAAGGGCCAGTTGTCTGGTATTGGTCCACTGTATGCGTGTGTCTAAGGGTCAGTTGTCTGGTATTGGTCCACTGTATTTGTGTGTCTAAGGGCCAGTTGTCTGGTATTGGTCCACTGTATTTGTGTGTCTAAGGGCCAGTTGTCTGGTATTGGTCCACTGTATGTGTGTGGCTAAGGGTCAGTTGTCTGGTATTGGTCCACTGTATTTGTGTGTCTAAAGGCCAGTTGTCTGGTATTGGTCCACTGTATGTGTGTGTCTAAGGGCCAGTTGTCTGGTATTGGTCCAGTTTCCCAGACACAGATTAAGCCTAGTTCTGATTTGAAAAGCTATTTACAATGGAGATTCTCCATTTAGTATGCTTATATAGTACAGTCCTAGGTTAAATCTGTGTTTGGGAAACAGGCCCTAGTTGTGTCATTGTGTTCCTGGCAAGCTGTCAACACAGGTCCCGAAAACCACAGTTCACAGTGAGGGCAGTGTTTATATGGATGTGTGTTTGATCTGTACAACACACTCCCAGAGTCAGCCATACACACCGACCTGACCACATGACGACACACACCCCGACCACAGCCACACCTGTCTGTCAGCTGATGTGAGGATTTGGTTGCATTATAAACATGGGTGCAGTCGGGTGATTAACAGAGAGAGCCAAGACAAACACAAGAACAGGTGGAGCGACTGGGTCACGTCACCTGTACTCTGTCAGCATCTCTACTGAACAGCCATGAAGCTCTGTGCTACGTAAACACCTGCGCTCGAGTGGAACGTCAACAGTACAGAGGAACTAGGCTGATAGGAAGAGAAAAAGGAACATGCATGATTCATTCTATTCCATACTAGACTACAAGAGACTGAAGACGTATCGCTTTAGTCTGGATTTTTTTCCACATTTTTGTTACATTACAGAAGTATTGTGAAATGGATTACATTTTTTTTTTGCAAATGGATTAAAAATAACTTAAATATTCACATAAGTTTTCAGACCTTTTGCTACAAGACTCATCCTGTGCATCCTGTTTACATTGATCATGAGATGTTTCGACAACCTGATTGGAGTCCACATGTGATACAGTGCCTTGCGAAAGTATTCGGCCCCCTTGAACTTTGCGACCTTTTGCCACATTTCAGGCTTCAAACATAAAGATATAAAACTGTATTTTTTTGTGAAGAATCAACAACAAGTGGGACACAATCATGAAGTGGAACGACATTTATTGGATATTTCAAACTTTTTTAACAAATCAAAAACTGAAAAATTGGGCGTGCAAAATGATTCAGCCCCCTTAAGTTAATACTTTGTAGCGCCACCTTTTGCTGTTATTACAGCTGTAAGTCGCTTGGAGTATGTCTCTATCAGTTTTGCACATCGAGAGACTGAAGTTTTTTCCCATTGCTCCTTGCAAAACAGCTCGAGCTCAGTGAGGTTGGATGGAGAGCATTTGTGAACAGCAGTTTTCAGTTCTTTCCACAGATTCTCGATTGGATTCAGGTCTGGACCTTGACTTGGCCATTCTAACACCTGGATATGTTTATTTTTGAACCATTCCATTGTAGATTTTGCTTTATGTTTTGGATCATTGTCTTGTTGGAAGACAAATCTCCGTCCCAGTCTCAGGTCTTTTGCAGACTCCATCAGGTTTTCCATCTTCCCATCAATTTTAACCATCTTCCCTGTCCCTGCTGAAGAAAAGCAGGCCCAAACCATGATGCTGCAACCACCATGTTTGACAGTGGGGATGGTGTGTTCAGCTGTGTTGCTTTTACGCCAAACATAACGTTTTGCATTGTTGCCAAAAAGTTCAATTTTGGTTTCATCTGACCAGAGCACCTTCTTCCACATGTTTGGTGTGTCTCCCAGGTGGCTTGTGGATCACTTTAAACAACACTTTTTATGGATATCTTTAAGAAATGTCTTTCTTCTTGCCACTCTTCCATGAAGGCCAGATTTGTGCAATATACAACTGATTGTTGTCCTATGGACAGAGTCTCCCACCTCAGCTGTAGATCTCTGCAGTTCATCCAGAGTGATCATGGGCCTCTTGGCTGCATCTCTGATCAGTCTTCTCCTTGTATGAGCTGAAAGTTTAGAGGGACGGCCAGGTCTTGGTAGATTTGCAGTGGTCTGATACTCCTTCCATTTCAATATTAAATCGCTTGCACAGTGCTCCTTGGGATGTTTAAAGCTTGGGAAATCTTTTTGTATCCAAATCCGGCTTTAAACTTCTTCACAACAGTATCTCGGACCTGCCTGGTGTGTTCCTTGTTCTTCATGATGCTCTCTGCGCTTTTAACGGACCTCTGAGACTATCACAGTGCAGGTGCATTTATATGGAGACTTGATTACACACAGGTGGATTGTATTTATCATCATTAATCATTTAGGTCAACATTGGATCATTCAGAGATCCTCACTGAACTTCTGGAGAGAGTTTGCTGCACTGAAAGTAAAGGGGCTGAATAATTTTGCACGCCCAATTTTTCAGTTTTTGATTTGTTAAAAAAGTTTGAAATATCCAATAAATGTCATTCCACTTCATGATTGTGTCCCAATTGTTGTTGATTCTTCACAAAAAAATACAGTTTTATATCTTTATGTTTGAAGCCTGAAATGTGGCAAAAGGTCGCAAAGTTCAAGGGGGCCTGAATACTTTCGCAAGGCACTGTAAATTCAATTGATTGGACATGATTTGGAAAAACCCACCCTTCTGTCTATATTAAGGTACCACAGTTGACAGTGCATGTCAAAGCAAAAGCCAAGCCATGAGGTCGAAGGAATTGTCCTAGAGCTCCGAGACGTGATTGTGTCAAGGCACAGATCTGGGGAAGGGTACCAAAACATTTCTGCAGCATTGAAGGTCCCTAAGAACAGTGGCCTCCATCATTCTTAGATGGAAGAAGTTTGGAACCACCAAGACTCGTCCTAGAGCACACCGCCCGGACAAACTGAGCAATTGGAGGAGAAGGGCCTTGGTCAGGGAGATGACCAAAAACCTAATGGTCACTCTGACAGAGCTCCAGAGTTCATCTGTGGAGATGGGAGAACCTTTCAGAAGGACAACCATCATCTCTGCAGCATTCCACCAATCAGGTCTTTATGGTAGAGTGGCCACATGGAAGACACTTCTCAGTAAAAGGCAAATGACAGCCCACTTGGAGTTTGCCAAAAGGCACCTAAAGGACTCTCAGACAATGAGAAACAAGATTCTCGGGTCTGATAAAACCAAGATTGAACTCTTTGGATTGAATGCCAAGTGTCACATCTGGAGGAAACCAAGCACCGCTCATCACGAGGCCAATACCATCCCTAAGGTGAAGCATGGTGGTGGCAGCATCATGCTGTGGGGATGTTTTTCAGGGACTGGGAGACCAGTCAGGATCGAGCAAAGTACAAAGAGATCCATGATGAAAACCTGCTCCAGAGTGCTCAGGACCTAACTGGGGCGAAAGTTCACCTTCCAACAGGACAACGACCCTTAGCACACAGCCAAGATAATGCAGGAGTGGCTTCGGGACCAGTCTCTGAATGTCCTGGAGTGGCCCAACCAGAGCAGGACTTGAACATCTCTGGAGAGACCTGAAAATAGCTGTGCAGCGACGCTTCCCATCCGACCTGACAGAACTTGAGAGGATCTGCAGAGAAGAATGGGAGAAACTCCCCAAATACAGGTGTGCCATGCTTGTTGCGTCATACTCAAGAAGACTCAAGGCTGTAATCACTGCCAAAGGTGCTTCAACAAAGTACTGAGTAAAGGGTCTGAATACTTATGTAAATGTGAATTTCCAGTTTAGTTTCTTTTAGATAAATTTGCCAAAATTGTTGCTTTGTTATTATGGGGTATTGTGTGTAGATTGATGAGAGAAAAAAAACAATGTAATCAATTTTAGAATAAGGCTGTAACATAACAAAATGTTGAAAAGGTTTAAGGGTCTGAACACTTTCCCAATGCACAGCAACACCTCCCCCATAAGCATTCCTGTCTCTTCTGTAGATGTTATATCCTTGTACTGCTACTTGCTGTATCACCAAATGAATTGTCGAAGCGAGTCTTAGAAATGGCTAATATATGAATGTTATCTGATGTTAGCAAGTTATTGATTTAATTAACCTAATTTCTAAGAATACATATATTTAATGAGCTATTTTCAGCCCTCTCCTGCGTAGCTTAAAGATGGTAATAGTATGGAAAAGAGCAAGCAAAGCAAGAGGGGGAAAAAACAAACATCCATTAATTAGCTGGTGTGTGCTGCGGAGTTGAAGCTCCAACCCCATAGGCTTGGCGCTCTCATCCTTCCCAGACTTTTGGAAGGGAGGGTGGACAATGAGCCTGTCATGCGGATGTAAACAATGTCCCTACGCAGATTTCATGGCTGGGATAAGGGTCTTTCCTCTTATGTCGCAGTGCTTCAGGATAGTCCTTGTTGAGTAAGTTGTACACGACCGTTCAAAAGTTTGGGGTCACTTAGAAATGTCAGTGTTTTTGAAAGAAAAGCACATTTTTTGTCCATTAAAATAACATCAAATTGATCAGAAACAGTGTAGATGTTGTTAATGTTGTAAATGACTATTGTAGCTGGAACGTGAAGAGGCGACTCCGGGATGCTTGGTTTGTTTGTTTGTGTGTATGTGTGTGTGTGTGTGTGTGTGTGTATGTATGTACGTACAGTGCCTTGCGAAAGTATTCGGCCCCCTTGAACTTTGCGACCTTTTGCCACATTTCAGGCTTCAAACAAAGATATAAAACTGTATTTTTTTGTGAAGAATCAACAACAAGTGGGACACAATCATGAAGTGGAACGACATTTATTGGATATTTCAAACTTTTTTAACAAATCAAAAACTGAAAAATTGGGCATGCAAAATTATTCAGCCCCTTTACTTGCAGTGCAGCAAACTCTCTCCAGAAGTTCAGTGAGGATCTCTGAATGATCCAATGTTGACCTAAATGACTAATGATGATAAATTACAATCCACCTGTGTGTAATCAAGTCTCCATATAAATGCACCTGCACTGTGATAGTCTCAGAGGTCCGTTAAAAGCGCAGAGAGCATCATGAAGAACAAGGAACACCAGGCAGGTCCGAGATACTGTTGTGAAGAAGTTTAAAGCCGGATTTGGATACAAAAAGATTTCCCAAGCTTTAAACATCCCAAGGAGCACTGTGCAAGCGATAATATTGAAATGGAAGGAGTATCAGACCACTGCAAATCTACCAAGACCTGGCCGTCCCTCTAAACTTTCAGCTCATACAAGGAGAAGACTGATCAGAGATGCAGCCAAGAGGCCCATGATCACTCTGGATGAACTGCAGAGATCTACAGCTGAGGTGGGAGACTCTGTCCATAGGACAACAATCAGTTGTATATTGCACAAATCTGGCCTTTATGGAAGAGTGGCAAGAAGAAAGCCATTTCTTAAAGATATCCATAAAAAGTGTCGTTTAAAGTTTGCCACAAGCCACCTGGGAGACACACCAAACATGTGGAAGAAGGTGCTCTGGTCAGATGAAACCAAAACGGCAACAATGCAAAACGTTATGTTTGGCGTAAAAGCAACACAGCTGAACACACCATCCCCGCTGTCAAACATGGTGGTGGCAGCATCATGGTTTGGGCCTGCTTTTCTTCAGCAGGGACAGGGAAGATGGTTAAAATTGATGGGAAGATGGATGGAGCCAAATACAGGACCATTCTGGAAGAACCTGATGGAGTCTGCAAAAGACCTGAGACTGGGACGGAGATTTGTCTTCCAACAAGACAATGATCCAAAACATAAAGCAAAATCTACAATGGAATGGTTCAAAAATAAACATATCCAGGTGTTAGAATGGCCAAGTCAAAGTCCAGACCTGAATCCAATCGAGAATCTGTGGAAAGAACTGAAAACTGCTGTTCACAAATGTTCTCCATCCAACCTCACTGAGCTCGAGCTGTTTTGCAAGGAGGAATGGGAAAACATTTCAGTCTCTCGATGTGCAAAACTGATAGAGACATACCCCAAGCGACTTACAGCTGTAATTGCAGCAAAAGGTGGCGCTACAAAGTACTTCTAATTGTGTTAGCATTCTGGTGATAGATGCCCAATGGGATTTTTTGCATTTTCTTTGGGGGGGGGGCATCCCCTTATGTACTAAACCGGTAATACAGTAAATCCCTGGATGAGAGAAGGACTGTATGACGATATATAAAAATTGGAATACTGCCCAACCCTGACAGACCAACTTAATTTTTTTATTAATATTTCAGATAAGTCGTAGAGAGAGAGAGCAACCAGACATAGAAAAGAGAGAAAGAGAAAGTCCGGAACAAACCAGCACCAAGACCGGCAACCCCATACAGACAACAGCCCTGAGACAGACAAATCCATTACTTCCAGTCAAACTATTACATTAATTTAATGCCAGACAGACTCAGTAATATCACCTGGTCACCTCAGCCTGCTACTGCCTCTAATCATACTATTAGAAAAATAATAACAGCCTAATTAACTCAGTGCATCTGCTCCCACAGAGTAATGAGAATAATGTTAGCCAGACACAGGCACACAGTAAACAAAAACAGAGTCAGTGCTGGAGGCACTGTGTGGAATTTAACAAATAATCTAGCACTACTATTCTACTTGATTCCTTTCTATGATGGTCTGAGTCACAATCGGTCTCCGCGTGTATGTGTGTGTGTGTGTGTGCCCAATTGCGCCACAACCCCTCACCAACCCCCCCCAAAAAATGATGCTGCGATTCTGTACTGTACCTTGATGAGATGTTTGTTCACCCATTTCATGAACGTTTTCTTCTGCACCCGGTCTCGCTCATCTGGAGAAGAAAAGAAGGAGCAAGAGAGAGAAACAGGAGAGAGAGTTCATTATACAACACGTACAGTGCAGCGTCATTCCTCAGTACTGTATTTGTTAGATGCACTCTCCATCGCCCTGAAACACTTCTCTGTACTGAAGCGGTCTGGTAGCCTGGGAGTGCAGCGTTGAGTCAGATTTAACCAGGCTAGCTGTCTGTTTCAGGCAGTGTTCCACTAAAATCTATTTGTCTGAACTGGGAGGACTCAACAGCAAATGTCTGCTTCCTTGGTAGCGTCTGGAAGACATTTGCCTCGTCATGCCTTTTGTTTTGTGCGAGTAGTACATTTGTTGACACTGCAGCGTCTTTGGTGACAGCATAGGATGCATTCCACCCAGCTACAGGAAACTTCATAGAGGATCAATGATCCTATTATATCAATTAACCTCAGTCAAAGCATAGGCTGGTGAGCTAACCTCTGGACCTAAACAGTGATTTTGGGAGGCTTGATGAGAAAATAAAGTCATGGCTTTATATTGACAGTAATGTGGCTTGCATAGTGAATAGGAGTGTTGACAAAAACCTTTACATGTTCTCTCATTCAAACTTCCTTCTGCCAAGGACTGACGGGCATAGAGCTGCTATGAGATTATCCTCACACACCCTCCCCTTTTGTTCACACACGCTACGACTCAATTGTGAACTATCTTTCACGCGAGCGCGCGCTTATTCAATATCGCCAAATAATGTACTCAAGCTTTCCCTCTCACTCACTCTTTTTCCATCACACACACACTTTTTTCCCCCCTCTCTCAGCCTATTTCGGTTTGCCTGTTCTGAGCTCAGTTCAGACCGCGTCATCCAGAGGCCAGAGGAGTGACACAGCGATGCCCAGAATAGAGCCTGATGGCAGGCTTCGTTGCGGTTATCTCCCCCTCCCCCACAGCCCATGGAGCCTCCTCTTCTCATATCTGGGTCTCTATGTATGGCATGCAAACGGGTAGGCCTGCGTTTCCTGCCTTCCTGTTCATATCCGACTCCCTCCAATGGAATGCCTCTTCCCGCTTTCCCTGGTTGTTACTATCTGGCAATGTTAGAAAGTGCATAAGGAGGTATTTAACAGCTAACGTGATTTGAACCACTACCCCAAACCCACATACAAACTGTATATCTTAACCCCCTATAATGAGAATATATCATATTTGGCAATATTAGCACACTTGATCTTTATAGCATGGCTACCTTGTGACTGCTTTCTCCCCTCCTCTGCTTTGTGCCAACCAATCAGAGAATAGTTCCTGCTGGTACTTCCCCAACTCGACTCCAATAGGCTCCACAGCTGACGTGGTTGCTGTGGTGACGCTATGACACCAAGCGGGCCATGTGGAGGGAGATCGGTCTACATACGTTACACACCACGTTAAAAACTGGTGTGAACGCACACTCTCTCTCGCACACGTTTCCCAGTTTGCAAACACAAGTGGTCTTAGTGAGCTTTTATATCTGTTAGTGGCCTCTTTTTGATAACGACAGACTGATATTTGACGAGACAGCACTTCAAAAGCTTGTCTGTTCAAACAATATTTTTTACAGTAGAAATGCTGGTCAAACACCTGCACACAGTGGGGGGGGGGGGGGGGGGGGGGGGGCAAGCCCATGGAACACACACACACACATTTCAACATGCTCTTGCTAAATTATTTCAACAGGAAAGCACACCTCAGTTAACAAACCTGCCTGGTACGCTAGCCTAGCCTGCTCAGTATAAACACTATGCTTTCTTTGTGACATTTGGGTTAGGCTTTGTAGTCATAAAAATCTGCTATTGTTAACAGTATACGGTGCCTTTGGGAAAGTATTCAGACCCCTTCACTTTTCCACATTTTGTTACGTTATAGCCTTACTGTAAAAAAAAATAAAAATGTAAGTCCTCAGCAATCTACATATCCCATAATGACAAAGCGAAACGTTTTTTTTTTTTATGTTTTGCAAATGTACATTTCTATATAAAAATAGAAATACCTTATTTTAATAAGTATTCAGACCCCAGACTCGAAATGTAGCTCAGGTGCATCCTGTTTTCATTCATCATCCTTGAGATCTTTGTCCAACTTGATTGGAGTCCACCTGTGATAAATTCAGTTGATTGGACATGATTGGAAAAAGGTGGCTGTCTATATAAGGTCCCACAGTTGACAGTGTATGTCAGAGCAAAAACCAAGCCATGAGGTCGGAGGAATTGTCCGTAGAACTCCGAGACAGGATTGTGTCGAGACACAGATCTGGGGAAGAGTGCCATAAAATGTCTGCAGCATTGAAGGTCCCCAAGAACACAGGTGTCCTCCGTCATTCTGAAGTTTAAAACCGCCAAGATTCTTCCTAGAGCTGGCCGCTCAGGCAAACTGAGCAATTTGGGGAGAAGGGCCTTGGACAGGGAGGTGACAGGATGGTCACTCTGACAGAGCTCCTCTGTGGGGATGGGAGAAACTTCCAGAAGGACAACCATCTCTGCAGCACTCCAACAATCAGGTCTTTATGGTAGAGTGACCAGACGGAAGACACTCCTCAGTAAAAGGCACGACAGCCCACTTGGACCATGAGAAACAAAATTCTCTGGTCTGCTAAAAAACAAGATTGAACTCTTTGACCTGAATTACCAAGCGACACATCTGGAGGAAACCTGCACCATCCCTTTAGTGAAACATGGTGGTGGCAGCATCATGCTATGGGGATGTTTTTCAGCGGCAGGGACTGGGAGACTTGTCAGAATTGATCCGTTCATCTTTGCTTCAAACTACAGAGAGATCCTTGATGAAAACCTGCTCCAGATCACTCAGGACCTCAGACTGGGGTGAACGACCCAAAGCACACAGCCAAGACAACGCAGGAGTGGCTTCGGGACAAGTCGTCTGAATGTCGTTGAGTGGCCCAGCCAGATCCCGGACCTGAACTCGATCAAACATTTCTGAAGAGACCTGAAAATAGCTGTGCAGCATCACTCCCCATCCAACCTGACAGAGCTTGAGAGGATCTGCAGAGAAGAATGGGGAAAAACTCCCCAAATACAGGTGTGCCAAGCTTGTAGCGTCATACCCTAGAAGACTCTAGACTGTAGTCGCTGCCAAAGGTCCAACAAAGTACTGATTAAAAGGGTCTGAATACTTATGTAAAATGTGATATTTCCATTTTTTATTTGATATAAATTACCAAAATTACTAAAAACCTATTTTTGCTTTGTCATCATGGGGCATTGTGTGTAGATTGAGGGGAAAAAAACAATGTAATAGGTTACAGCCTTATTGTAAATTTTTTTTTAAAAATTTAAAAAAAATTAACACAATGTGGGGAATAAAATCAAGGCGTCTGAATACTTTCCGAAGGCACTGTATAAAAAAAAGCATGGTGCCCCCTAGATGTTGAGACAGGAATTAACACGGTGCGCCACATTGACAACTGCCAGTGGGGGACACGTCCATTGCCACTGAACTGTGATGGGGAGTTAAATTATTAGCTTAAATTATGACTATTCAATTTACCAATCACATAAGGAAATCATAACTTTCATAAGTATGCAAATGGAATGCTGCATGGAATGCTTTGTATTTCTTAAGGTGAAAATGTACCTCCCCAAACTTGTAACTCACGCGCCTATGAGCACGACAGTTAGGCCAAGGTTGTTTCGATGCTAATGTTGTGCCCCTCCGCCCAGCCGGCTATGCCGATGACACCAATCACCGACACCTGAAATTCCATGACAGTCACAGCCCTATTGCCATGGGAAGAGCCTACAAACCAACAAGGTGGTGTGTGTGCTGTGTTTGCATGTGTGACAGCCACGGAGAGGCACACATTTCACCACACAGAGAGACCTTGTTCAGCGTTATACACCCCTCCACACTGTCCAAATACAACACACAGAAATGACGCTCACACACACTACCACTAGTGTCTTCACACTATATACAACATTGGTTGATTATAGTGCACAAACAGCACAAGGAGTTGTCAACAGTACAGACAACTCTACCAGTGTACAAAACACAGGACACACACGATAACAGCCTACACACACAGACAAACACACACATTTTATTTCGCCTAAGTAAACACTTTCCGACTGTACAATGCTTGACACATGCATAATCTATGTGATAATGCCAGAGAAGCCAGTGTTTGGGGGATATATTGGCACGGGTGTTGTTAGGCCCGAGACGATGTTGAATGCGGTTTTAACCAATCAGCATTCAGGATGAGACCCACCCGTTCTATAAAATTGCATAGAAACGCATACGGTCTTTCTCAGAAACACACACACATTACACTTTACATGAACCAACCCGAACCGGCACTGACCTGCGCAGCACATGAGAGAGTGCAGGTGAGCATTGAGGCTGCACTCGTTACGGTAGTCCTGCCACATCCTTGTTACCGTTCCACCTCTCTGCATTTCCTTCCTCTTTCCTTTACCTGGCTCCTACAAGCACTTCCTCATTTCTCCCCCAGGGTAAGTCCACATGTGTCATTCCAAAGTCAGGCATCAAACCAGAGGCAATGTAAACAAATTGCTATTCCAGTTTCCACAAATGTCAAAACAAGAGTCTATTCCAATGAATTTGATTCCCCCAAAAAGGACAAGTCTCCCGGCGTCTCAGGCAAGCAGAGGGACATATTTCTGGGTTGCCTCTTTCTTTCTGTCGCTCCCTTGTTCCCTCTCTCCTTCCGCCAGTCCTGCTGTCGCTGCCATTTCAAAACTCTACGCCAGCTCTCTGTCGCCGGAGCAGTCACACGTGTGTGTCAAAGTCACAGGTTGCCCCTCCCTCCGGGGAATAAGGACCACCTCTCCAAGCTTCTTCCACTCTTGTTCTCTCGCACTCCCTCAGGCACTCCTGTCCCCTGCTACCTCACTGGTCTGAGGCATAGTCTCTCGCTCCCTTTCTCGCTCACACTATTCCTGGTGCAAGACAGGCACCTTGTGAACTAACATGCAGTTGTCAGGCAGTGGCTCTGCAGAGCAGGTTCAGAGCTGCGGTTCTCCCTCCTTCACACAGCCTCCCTCTCTCCCTCCCTCTCCCCCTCGCTCTTTAAAAAGTCTCTGCAGTCCTCCGGTTGAGATTTGTATCCTGCCAAGATGTGGCAACAGCAGGTTGAGGAAACTGTCTGCCGTTGACACTTGTGAATGAGATGGTTTTTCCTTCTTCAGTCTTCGAGAGCAAAGGAAGTAAGTACACTTTGTAGAGAAACGCTGGTTGAGGTAGATGATAAGGAGTCAAAAAGAGAACGTGCTCGTTTATAGTCCTGGAAGTGTCCCTTTATGATGATGTCATCCACTCAAGTAATCGGCAGACTCCAGTGTTTTGATTCCAGTCGGTTGCCATGTGAACACACACAAACCTCCCTGACTAACAGAAACAAGACACTGCTAGCTCTAGACTGTAACCAAGATCAATATAATATTTTGCTTTCTCTTTCCTCTTTATTGGCCTGGGAACATAAATTGACCACAAACCCAGAAGAAAGCCCCTGGCTGTCCAGTGCAGAGACACCAGTCATGGTGCTTTCTGCCAGTGAGTGTTGTGGGTTCTAGACCTCTCATCTGATCACTAAAAGATCTGCAAAGCCTTGTGGTGTCATCGGATTTAATAAATACAGGAAAGCAGCCCGAGACAGAGAGACAGAGAACCTACTTCAGATAATCATAATAATCTGAGTAGCAGCCTTGGTCAATGAGATATTTGTATCATTCTATGCTATGGGTCAGGGCTGTGGTGTTTTTCTGTGTGTATGAGGTCGTCAGATTTCTTGACTCCTCTCCAGGCTGGTTCGAAGCAGACTGGCACAAGCACCAGTTACCAGTAAACAAGAAGGCTCTTCAGCGTAGAACCACCCTCCCATGGAACCACACACACCCACTAACATTCACAGACCGGAACAAAACACACTTTTGTCTCAGCACTCTAAATCCCCAGCGTTGACTCATCCTTCAGTGTAACCCCCCTTTTCTATGACTAAGCATTCCCTAGATACAACGGCATTTTCCCTTCAAATCTGTCGATGCTGCAGAGATAAGAGTCAAAAACCTTTCAAAATGCTAGCGCCTACAATAACTTCTGCACCGTCATGGTTCAATTTAAGCAACAGCAACTCAAATCAATAGTAGTACTGAAATGGTGAGTCAGCAAAAACCGCTGCAGCAACTTAGCTTCGTAGAACAACACTGAAGGCATACGAACACGCGAGCGGAACAGTGCCATTAGCACTAAGAGTCAGCGAGAGACGTCAGAGCAATGGCTGCCCTGTCCACACGCTGGTATTAATCTGTAGTTTCTTACGGAAATACTAAGACCTATAGTTTAGCATACAAAAGAGCTGGACACGACACATCTAGTCAGCCCCAACGAAAGCAGTGACGCGCACACACTCGTGACGACAGCACACTCTGTTGGAACGGTCCAAAACACACTCGTCCTCTCCTCCTCTTCCTGACGGTGTGTCACTCGAGTAGCCTTGTTTTCCTCCTCCTACAGTGACCTCTAATCTCTCCACATATCCAATCCTCATCTCTCGTTCTTTTTTTTGTTCTGTGCCTTTCCCTCTGTTCACTCCACTCTTATTTTTTAAAGGATGATTCTCTCCTGCGTTTATAGAGCGAGAGAGCTGTTCCTTTGCTCCGTTTCTCCCTCGGCCCTCCAAACTATAAATACCAGACAGAGCTTACGCTCTTAATGCCACGCAGTATGCTTATCCCTCCCTCCCTCCCTCTCTCTCTCGTTATGACGTCTAATCTCTCCCCTCGTCGCTACACTCCTCCAATTAAACAGAGGAAGTTACCGCTCCCCAAGTTCTCTTCTTCCTGCTGCTGTTCGCCCTCGATCTTCTTTTCTCTTCTCCATGTTTTAGTGTGATGTCATTCCATTTCCCTTGCACTTTCTCCCTTCCCACAGTCATCAAAATGTCCCAGAGTTGTTCATCGCTCTCTGTCAGGAGTGGCACTCAGCAGGAAGTTGTACCAGTCTCTCTTCACATCGATCCCTCTCCATCCGCTTTACTATGACCATATAGACCTTATAAATAGTCAATTAACTCCTATAGCAAATCTAAAACCAACCACACCATAAAGCAATATTCCCCAAAGTATCCACCTGCAATATTGACAAATATCCAAACCACTCGTATCAGATAACTGTCTTTCTAAACCTGTGTCGATACTCTGCGCCTGTCTGCATCATAATCCTTCCTCAATTACCAGGGCCCTCCGTGGTAGCTCTCTGGAGGAGCGGTCATCAGGTTAGCATAGATCGGATTTGGGGTCCTTGTGACTTGAAAAGACTCTGATAAATGGGCAGTGTAAATATTACTAGGACAGCAACATCTGGAGGACATGCTGTGTATCTACGTATAGGATAACCGACACTATGGGGACGCATGTTTGGTTTCGTAAGGTTACGTCTGCAGTAGTTGAGTCGAAACGCACAATACCAGTCAAAAGTTTGGACACACCTACTCATTCAAAAAAAAAAAAAAATTAAGTTTTACATTGTAGAATAATAGTGAAGACATCAAAACTAGGAAATAACACATGGAATCATGTTGTAACCAATGTTTTTTTAAACAAATCAAACAATTTTATATTTGAGATTCTTCAAAGTAGACACCCTTTGCCTTGGTGACAGCTCTGCACCCTTTTGCTATTCTCTCAACCAGCTTCATGAGGTAGTCAACTGGAATGCATTTCAATTAACAGGTGTGCCTTGTTAAAAGTGAATTTGTGGAATTTATTTCCTTCTTAATTTGTTTGAGCCAATTACTTGTGACAAGGTGGGGGGGTTATACAGATACAGTATTTGGTAAAAAGCCAAGTCCATATTATGGCAAGAACAACTCAAATAAGCAAAGAGAAACAACAGTCCCTCATTACTTTAAGACATGAAGGTTAGTCAATACGGAACATTTCAAGAACTTTGAAAGTTTCTTCAAGTGCAGTCGCAAAAACCATCAAGCACTATGATGAAACTGTCTCTAATGAGGACTGCCACAGGAAAGGAAGACCCAGAGTTACCTCTGTTGCAGAGGAGAAGTTCATTAGTTACCAGCCTCAGATATTGCAGCCCAAATAAATGCTTCACAGAGTTCAAGTTACTGACAAATCTCAACATCAACTGTTCAGATGAGACAGTGTGAATCAGAGCTTTATGGCTGAACATTTAGAGACTTCCTTGGGCCAAGAAACACAAGAAATGGACATTGGTCCGGTGGAAATCTGTCATGTCTGGAATCCAATTTTGCGATTTTTGGTTCCGACAGCCCTGTCTTTGTGAGACACAGAGTAGCTGAACGGATGATCTCCCCATGTGTGGTTCCCACCCTGAAGCATGGAGGAGGAGGTGTGATGGTGTGGGGGTGCTTTGCTGGTGACAATATCAGTGATTTATTTAGAATTCAAAGCACACTTAACCAGCATGGTTACCACAGCATTCTGTAGCGATACGCTATCCCATCAGGTTTGCACTTAGGACAATCATTTGTTTTTCAACAGGACAATGACAACACACCTCCAGGCTGTGTAAGGGCTATTTGACCAAGGAGGAGAGTGATGGAGTGCTGCATCAGATGACAATCGCCCGACCTCAACCCAATTGAGATGGTTTGGGATGAGTTGAACCGCAGAGTGAAGGAAAATCAGCCAACAAGTGTCAGCATATGTGGGAACTCCTTTAAGACTGTTGGAAAAGCATTCCAGGTGAAACTGGTTAAGAGAATGCTAAGAGCGTGCAAAGCTATCAAAGGCAAAAGGGTACAGTTGAATTTGGAAGTTAACAAACACCTTAGCCAAATACATTTAAACTCAGTTTTTCACAATTCCTGAAATTTTATCCTAGTAAAAATGCATTTTTTTAGGTCAGGTAGGATCACCACTTTATGTTAACATGAAATGTCAGAATAAGAGTAGGGAGAATGAATAATTTCAGCTTTTATTTCTCTCATCACATTCCCAGTAGGTCAAAAGTTTACATACACTTAATTAGTATTTGGTGGCGTTGCCTTTAAATGGTTTAATTTGGGTCAAATGTTTCAGGTAGCCTCCCACAATAGATTGGGTGAATTTTGGCCCATTCCTCCTGACTGAGCTGGTGTAACCGAGTCAGGTTTGTAGGCCTCCTTGCTCGCACATGCTTTTTCAGTTCTGCCCACACATTTCCTATAGGATTGAGGTCAGGGCTGTGTGATGGCCACTCCAATACCATGACTTTGTTGCCATTTTGCCACAATCTTGGAAGTATGCTTGGGGTCATTGTCCATTTGGAAGACCCATTTGCGACCAAGCTTTAACTTCCTGACTGATGTCTTGAGATGTTGCTTCAATATAATCACAATTTTCCTGCCTCATGATGCCATCTGTTTTGTGAAGGGCACGAGTCCCTCCTGCAGCAAAGCACCCCCACAACATGATGCTGCCACCCATGTGCTTCGCGATTGGGATGGTGTTCTTCGGCTTGCAAGCCTCCCCCTTTTTCCTCCAAACATAACGATGGTCATTATAGCCAAACAGTTCTATTTTTGTTTCATCAGACCAGAGGACATTTCTCCAAAAAGTACCATCTTTGTCCCCATGTGCAGTTGCAAACCGTAGTCTGGCTTTTATATGGCGGTTTTGGAGCAGTGGCTTCTTCCTTGCTGAGTGGCCTTTCAGGTTATGTCGATATAGGACTCGTTTTACTGTGGATAAAAATACTTTTGTACCCGTTTCCTCCAGCACCTTCACAAGGTCCATTGCTGTTGTTCTGGGATTAATTTGCACTTTTCGCACCAAAGTACGTTCATCTCTAGCAGACAGAGCGCATCTCCTTTCTGAGCGGTACGACGGCTGCGTGGTCCCATGGTGTTTATACTTGCGTACTATTGTTTGTACAGATGAGCGTGGTACCGTCAGGCATTTGGAAATTGCTCCCAAGGATGAACCAGACTTGTGGAGGTCTACAATGTTTTTTCGGAGGTCTTGGCTGATTTCTTTTGATTTTCCCATGATGTCAAGCAAAGAGGCACTGAGTTGAAGGTAGGCCTCCAATTGACTCAAATTATGTCAATTAGCCTATCAGAAGCTTCTAAAGCCATGACATAATTTTCTGGAATTTCCAAAGCTATTTAAAGGCACAGTCAACTTAGTGCATGTAAACTTCTGACGCACTGGAATTGTGATACAGTGAATTATAAGTTACATAATCTGTCTGTAAGCAATTGTTGGAAAAGTTACTTGTGTCATGCACAAAGTAGATGTCCTAACCGACTTGCCAAAACTACAGTTTGTTAACAAGAAATTTGTGAAGTGTTTGAAAAACAAGTATTAATGACTCCAACCTAAGTGTATGTAAACTTCCGACTTCAACTGTAGTTACTTGGAAGAATCTCCAATATAAAATGTATTTAGATTTGTTTAACACCTTTTTGGTTTCTACATGATACCATATGTGTCATTTGATGTCATCACTATTATTCTACAATGTAGAAAATAGTAAAAATAAAGAAAACCCCTTGAATGAGTACGTGTCCAAACTTTTGACTGGTACGTCTATGATGGGTTCAGATTTGGTCCAGTCTGGTCCATCTGTGGACGTTAACATCAAGGCCAGGGTGGACTGACCAACTTTCAACTACTTTTCAACGTCCATGGACATCCGGTGTCGGTCGGTGCTCAGTGGGTGAAGATGCTGGTTAAAGTAAATCGTAGGGCTGACCTCAATTAGTGGTCTGGTTGATTGTTTGATAGGCTATAGCTCCCCATTACATACAGTATATCACCAGTACTACATTTACCATTAAACCCTATAATTATCTACAATGTTTTGTTAGGGTCATTTCTGTTAATGCATTCAATATATTCTTATTCCGGTCTTTTACCGCTCTCATTGTCGGAGTGGACGCGTTGTTTGCAGAGTGAACAACCTATGCTACACTTGTCATACCATGTACGAGTTGTCAATTTACTCATGGTCTTTTGTTGAGTAAGGACGCACACCTGATTACACATAGAATTAGGCCTATAAGCCATCTGGCCTGCGTGCAAATGTATGCATATAAACGTGCCCATATGGGGATCTGATAGTATTTCTGATTGGCTTAACCCACCACCACGAATGAACTGTGGAGCTTCTCAAAGTAATGTTGTTTTCTTCACCTCAAACAGCAAGCAAACAAAGTCTGTTTTAACATCCATTGAGAATGACAATAGTTCCGAAATGTATTTGAAAAATCTTGGACTGCTCTCCCCCTTTCGATAACCACTCGGCGTGAAGGTGAAAAGTGTCACGCTCTGATCCAGTGGAAATTTCATAAAATAGGCCTACCTGACTACTTCTTATCCCTTGCTCAAATAGCCGACAGATGCATCCGTCCAGAGCTCACTGGCGTGGGAAACTGAGGGCCCAGAATATTGAATACAATTTTTTTTTTTTAAATCAGGACATTTTATACCTGCAGGATGCAATATTTTTATTTGTTGGCTTTATGTAGGTTATGTTTTACACTTTTTCAGGTTTGTATAATTTTCATTTAGATTTAGATGGAATTTTGATTAACCACATAACAAGGATTTTAAGATACGAAGACATCATTATGAATGAAATAAGTTATACAAAAACGTGCACTTAACTGGCACGCAGATCGGTAGAAACAGTAAGATGAATTGGCATTCCACATTTAAAAAAAAGTTGCCAACACCTCGTGTAGTCTGTACCGGGCAACTTCTGGAGAGTAAAGGCAGAATCGGCGAAAGCCAGCAGGAGCTGAAGGAGGGTGGTCGGCTCAGGTTAAGTTTATCTTGATCTCTTGTCATTTGGGTCTTATTTCATCAGACGGTGTGTTTAAAGCATGAGACAAACTCAATGCATATAATTGATTTGATTAAAACCCACATACGGTGCCTCTATGAAATCATACACATTGAACATTTTGGACCAATCGATTGGTCGAAAGAAGAGGACTTTCGGTCGACCAAGATTTGTTTTAGTCGGGGACAGCCCTAGAACAATTTACAATGACGCCTTTTGAGAGCTTGGTTCTGGCGATCTCTATTTCCAGGTCTTCTCTGAGCTCCTCGTTGCGCCGGATCCCTTCTTCCCTTCTTCTTCCAAGCTTAATAAACATGCTTGCCTGCATCACCCACACACAGTGCCACCCACACACAGCTATGTATCAATCTGTACCACACTTTAGAAAGCCTAATAAACATGCTTGCCTGCATCACCCACACACAGTGCCACCCACACACACACAGAGTGAAACCCACACACAGCCCCAAGAAATGGAACACAGCACAGCTGTCCTATCCAGTCCCTTCAGATCGTGAAGGTAGGTTCCTGTACAAATAGGAAGTGGCAGTCGGAAAATGGTCACTCCTCCCGAGGCATCGCTGTCGAACACAAGAGCCGGACGATCCCTCACCGTTCCTCAGCTCCTATCGACCCAGACAATTAGCAGAACGTCCTCACCAGCGGCCACTGTTGTCCTTTCTGGCTATTGAGTACATAGTGGCTCATGCTAGAATAGGCGATCAAAGTCACTTACCACTGGGATAACAGGTAGCTGGATCCAGACCGACTGTGATGCTTTCCATATCTTGTATTAGGCTTTACATTAAAGGACGTAGGCCTCGTACAGGACTGCACCGGTACAACAACATATTTGTTACGGTGCTTATCATCAGCTCAGCATAATTGGCCAGGTGACGGTGGGGAGCTGCTCATTGTCACCAAAGTGACGTTGCTCATTTGCATTAGGCTGACACGATATTCTAAAAAGCAGACACACAAACAAAAACGTCAACGCCAATTAAGTTGATATGAAACAGTGGCACATGAAAAGGTAGCAGCTGTGCTGTAGAAAAGGCCAAATAAGGAGAACTGCCCTAGAATGACTCACACCGGTAGAGATCTAATCAGACACACACTGTACACAACAACTAAAATCAGACTAGCAAGTCAAAGGCTATGAGATAAAAAATAAAAAAAGTACTCTGGAAAGTAACAGTCTCCTTAAACTGAAATCCAACAGAAAGAAGCTACATGCTAACTGTCATCTACACTAATTCAAAACCCCAATACATTGACCAATAGGCTAACCGCTAATCATCCGCTCTTTCCAATTCCAACCGGCAACACAGCAGTGAACAAGCCATCATGCCAACACAAGACATGCTGACAAGAGTCACCCAATGACACCAAAAAGGGGAGGAGTCCAGAGAGGAAGTAGGAAGCCAGGAGTCACACTAAACACCCTCCCTCTCCTTGTCTGAGGGGTATAAAGAGGCAGCAGTGACAGAAGGAGATGAGGAGCCTCTTCCTCTCTTTCTCTGCCTTCCAGTCCTATGCGCTTTAATGAGTATAAATATACCTGGTGTGAAACGAGGGGTACGCCGTCGACGGGAGAACCACACCCCGGCAGCAGAGAGGAAGTGAGCAGCCACCACCAGGATGGGCGTGACGACCGCCGGGTCCGTGAGCAGGTCCATTGCTAACCGCTTACGTGCTAACTGACCCAGAGTCAGTTCGCTCCACAAAGACTTAAAACGAGAGTGACCACTTCCGGTGTCCAATACCAATCCCAGGTCTGTCCTAAGACGGGCAAGTCCGTGAGCAACAAGCTACTGAAGAGTTTTGAAGTTTCTGCCTCAGCCTGTTCGATAGAAGCATCTCTCCTGTTTTTTTTTGTTGCCTTGGATAATAGTCAGCTGTTAGATTAACTTTTCTCAACTTTCCATCCCAGTCTTCGCTGTCCTTCTCCAACTTCTCCTTTTTGAACACGTAGCCTCACTGCTGAGAGACTAGTAATCTCTGCCAAGTCCTTCTCTCCATTCGAGCTACCTCCCTCTTTACACCAATCCTCTCTAGTCTCACTCGCTCTTTACACCAATCCTCTCTAGTCTCACTTGCTCTTTACACCAATCCTCTCCAGTCTCACTCGCTCTTTACACCAATCCTCTCTAGTCTCACTCGCTCTTTCGTTAGCCCCTGTCTTGCACTCTGACACTCATACACTGAATTCCTTTCCCCTGAAACAAGCGCCCGGCACTGAGCCGTTGCTCCGACCACCACTATAAAAAAGTTCAGAAATTGAATAAAACCAATGAAACCGTTGGGTTCCTTCTTTCTCTAGCTAGGGAGGAAACAACATGAGAGATCGTCTTTCCTTTGTGCATGTTTGCGCATATGTCCATGTGTGTGTGTGTCCGTGTGTGTGTGTCAACCTGCGTGTCAACCCGCGTGTCAACCCGCGTGTCATGTGTGAGCATGTGCTGCCGTCTCTGTTTGGCTCACTCATAGCAACGGAGATGTCACTCCTTCCTAAATGTATTAATGGCCATCTTTGAATGGAACTATTCCGACTGTGGGTGACTTGATAGACCACTAAACCAAGGTGAGTGAGTGAGTGAGTGAGACAGAGAGAGACAGAGAGAGAGACAGAGAGAGAGACAGAGAGAGAGACAGAGAGAGAGACAGAGAGAGAGACAGAGAGTGAGAGAGTGAGTGAGAGTGAGTGTGAGAGAGTATGACATTACGGTCTAAAATAGTGAGAGAACAACATGAGGGTTGTGGCAGGGAACTGCTATCTAACTAAAAGAGTAACGATGCTGTACACTCTAAAAGTGGGTGAGTGCATGAAGTCACGATATGTGAGACGGATGATCTCAGTGAGTCAGCATGGCAGGGGGACAGGGGTAGAATAGATATAGACAGCATGACAGGGGGTAGAATAGATATAGACAGCATGACAGGGGGTAGAATAGGTATAGACAGCATGACAGGGGGACAGGGGGTAGAATAGATATAGACAGCATGACAGGGGGACAGGGGGTAGAATAGATATAGACAGCATGGCAGGGGGTCAGGGGGTAGAATACATATAGACAGCATGGCAGGGGGACAGGGGGTAGAATACATATAGACAGCATGACAGGGGGTAGAATAGATATAGACAGCATGACAGGGGGACAGGGGGTAGAATACATATAGACAGCATGACAGGGGGACAGGGGGTAGAATACATATAGACAGCATGACAGGGGGTAGAATATATATAAACAGCATGACAGGGGGACAGGGGGTAGAATACATATAGACAGCATGACAGGGGGACAGGGGGTAGAATACATATAGACAGCATGACAGGGGGACAGGGGGTAGAATAGATATAGACAGCATGACAGGGGGACAGGGGGTAGAATAGATATAGACAGCATGACAGGGGGAAGAATAGATATAGACAGCATGACAGGGGGTAGAATAGATATAGACAGCATGGCAGGGGGTCAGGGGGTAGAATACATATAGACAGCATGACAGGGGGACAGGGGGTAGAATAGATATAGACAGCATGGCAGGGGGACAGGGGGTAGAATAGATATAGACAGCATGACAGGGGGAAGAATAGATATAGACAGCATGACAGGGGGACAGGGGGTAGAATAGATATAGACAGCGTGGCAGGGGGTAGAATACATAGACAGCATGACAGGGGGACAGGGGGTAGAATATATATAGACAGCATGACAGGGGGACAGGGGGTAGAATAGATATAGACAATATGACAGGGGGACAGGGGGTAGAATAGATATAGACAGCATGACAGGGGGACAGGGGGTAGAATAGATATATAGACAGCATGGCAGGGGGTCAGGGGGTAGAATAGATATAGACAGCATGGCAGGGGGACAGGGGGTAGAATAGATATAGACAGCATGACAGGGGGACAGGGGGTAGAATAGATATAGACAGCATGACAGGGGGACAGGGGGTAGAATAGATATAGACAGCGTGGCAGGGGGTAGAATACATAGACAGCATGACAGGGGGACAGGGGGTAGAATATATATAGACAGCATGACAGGGGGACAGGGGGTAGAATAGATATAGACAGCATGACAGGGGGACAGGGGGTAGAATAGATATAGACAGCATGACAGGGGGACAGGGGGTAGAATAGATATATAGACAGCATGGCAGGGGGTCAGGGGGTAGAATAGATATAGACAGCATGGCAGGGGGTCAGGGGGTAGAATAGATATAGACAGCATGACAGGGGGACAGGGGGTAGAATAGATATAGACAGCATGACAGGGGGACAAGGGATAGAATAGATATAGACAGCATGACAAGGGATAGAATAGATATAGACAGCATGGCAGGGGGTCAGGGGGTAGAATACATATAGACAGCATGACAGGGGGACAGGGGGTAGAATAGATATAGACAGCATGGCAGGGGGACAGGGGGTAGAATAGATATAGACAGCATGACAGGGGGACAGGGGGTAGAATAGCTATAGACAGCATGACAGGGGGTAGAATAGATATAGACAGCATGACAGGGGGACAGGGGGTAGAATAGATATAGACAGCATGACAGGGGGTAGAATAGATCTAGACAGCATGACAGGGGGACAGGGGGTAGAATAGATATAGACAGCATGACAGGGGGACAGGGGGTAGAATACATATAGACAGCATGGCAGGGGGTCCTTGAGTTACTCAGCCCTCACAGAGAACCGTGTGTGTGTGTGTGTGTGTGTGTGTGTGTGTGTGTGTGCGTACACAATATGGACGTGCATGCATTGCATTTCTAAACTGTTCTCCTGCATGTCAACGCTAATGTTACAGTGGCAACAACTTCTAACCGAGCTGCTGTCCAAGACAAGATCAACCAAAACACATAAAAGGTCATAGAATCCAATTTAGAATCACATGGAGATGAATAGTGAGTGAGTGAGTGAGTGAGTGAGTGAGTGAGTGAGTGAGTGAGTGAGACCGTGAGTTTGGAAAGGCCAGGCCTATATAGAGTAGCAGTGGGCATAACATCACATAGTCACCATTATTTTAGGGAAACAGTTGGAGACATCGCGATACCCCAGTTGTCTAGCTTGTGGTTTCCACTAGGACTGTCACATGCAAGTCTGTTCGGTGAACCTCTAGTGTTAAATTACCCACCGTCCTCTCTGCCCAGGGCCAATCCACCGATCACACGTCAGAATCATAGAAACACCATATCTACCTGCTTAAAAACCAAAACCCTGAGATGAGAACTAGAAGTGTGGCTTATGGAAAGTGAGAAAACCAATACCGAGACAAACTAGAGAGAGAAAGGCCTAATAAGGGAAGTGTCAATGTTTTAGCGACAGCCACAAATCTGAGGTCAAGAGTTTAAAACCACCACTGTGGGACAGGCGAGACCGATGTGTGTGAGGGGTGAACAGTTACACAACACTCAAACACACAATCCCTTACACTCTAGTGGAAGAGCCAGACTAAACACTGTCAAAATGGGCTTGATACTACGTCTCCAATAGTTAACAAAAACGGTAGAGCTACATCGCAATCGGACATTCGTTGAGCTTAACCTCACCACTAATAACCCCTGCAATAATTATCCAGAACTCTAAGAACGTCTGAACTTCTGATTTATAGAGCTGACGAAAGACTATCAAAAATAAATCAGATCTGTGCGCAGACCAAACTCTCACATCAGTCATTTCTGAAGTGGGTGTGACTGTGTTTGTTGTTGGAGGGGGGAGGGGGGTAGCTCCTGGGCCTCATTACTTACACTGACATGCATGAGATGAGAGTACTCAAGTATGAAACAGCCGACAGGTACACACATACAGGAGTACTGTAAAACACACATAAAAGAATGAAGTGTGATGTGATTACCTCAGCTAACCTTGCTCGGCTTGATTGCCTGTAAGTGTACTCAGCTAAGGAGGGGTTTGAATCCACTACCAAGATGAGATTATCAAAGGAAATAGCCAAGGTCAGAGGTCAGAAGCGCACAAACACAGGCGCACACACATTGAGTGAATGAGCAGAGCAGTGTGTGCAAAAGACTGGAGGCCAAGAGGTCAGGGCCTCTAACGGGGGTCTGTTTCAAAGCTCCTCCACCGGAATAGGAAATGTTTACTGCTGTGTGTGTGTGTGTGTGTGTGTGTGTGTGTGTGTGTGTGTGTGTGTGTCTACATAAAACTCCCAAATAACCAAGGAATTGAGAGTGACTCATTGGACAAAGAAGGCATGGAGATGTTAGACTACTGTACGCGCATGGCACAGAGAGATACTGGAGGGAAAGAGAGAACGAATGAACGAACAAACGAAAAATGGGAAAGTGAGAGATGAGAGAACGAAAGGAGGGAAGAAAGAAGAGAGGAGATAAAGGGAAGGTAGAGAGGTGGTAGAGAGACACACAAAAGGTTGGTCCGGTGTGGCTCAGTTGGTAGAGCATGGAGCTTGCAACGCCAGGGTTGTGGGTTCAATTCCCACGGGGGACAAGTATGAAAATGTAGGCACTCACAACTAAGGCTCTCTGGATAAGAGCGTCAGCTAAATGACTAAAATGTAAATGATTTTATAAGGCTCTGCACTCTAATGGCCGGTTGTGAATAGGGTTGCACATTTTGGGGAATATTCAGAGGTGGAAACTTTGTGGGAATTAATGGAAATATATGCAAATCAATATTAATACCATTTAAAATGTATATGTTTTTTTCATTGGATACATTTACCTTATCATAAGTAGACATAATTGCAATAGAAATAAAAAACAATTTAGTTACAGATTGAACTTGAATTAAATTAGTTGACTCTTCACATGGGATGATTTCACTGAACAACAAAAGGGAATATTGAATGATCCATCGCATCTCCCAAAAACATTTTCAACATATCATCTGTAAAATGATAGTCTAGAAACTAAAGCTTTGGTTGTCTTCCTCTCAGGCTTCCATGTCTTCTCCCTGGACCTCCTCAATGTCTTCCTCTCAGGCTTCCATGTCTTCTCCCTGGAGGCCTCATCGTCACTGTCACTTTCCAATCTTGTTGAGGACGGCTCATTGTCAGGCTCAAAAACCCTCAAATTTGCCCGGATGCTGAGATATGTTGGCACAACTGCCATATCGCATCTCCATCCCAAAGCCCTTGCTTGGAAGTGTACTTTGCCAGACTGCCAAGAACCTTGCCCTCATCCAGGCCAAGGTGGCGAGACACGGTAGTGATGACACCATAGGCCTTGTTAATCTCTGCACCAGACAGGATGCTCTTGCCAGCATACTTGGAGTCCAACATGTACGCCGCGGCGTGTATGGGCTTCAGGCAGAAGTCTTCATGATTTATGATGCACTTCAGAACTGCAGTTTCCTCTGCTTGGAGCAACAGTGAAGTGAGCAGGGCAATACGCATTTCTTCTCTTACATCTGTAAGCAGAGTGAACATCAGACAGGATGGCATTGTCTCCATCAATCCGTGCAATGGCTACTGCTATAGGTTTCAGGAGGTACAGGCTGCATACCGCTCTCTCTCAAAATACATCATCCAGGAGGATCCTCTTGATGGGGCTGTCCATATATCGGCAGAATGTGATATGGCCATTTCTTGGAGAGACTCCTTCCCCTCCAGGAGACTGTCAAACATGACACCACCACCCCAACTGGTGTTGCTGGGCAGCTTCAATGTGGTGTGCATACTCTTCTCACTTTGCTTGTTGAGGTAGATTGCTGCTATAACTTGATGACCCTTCACATACCTAACCATTTCATTAGCTCTCTTGTAAAGTGTATCCATTGTTTTCAGTGCCATGATGTCCTTGAGGAGCAGATTCAATGCATGAGCAGCACAGCCAATGGGCGTGATGTGAGGGTAGGACTCCTCCATTTTAGACCAAGCAGCCTTCATGATCGCAGCATCGTCTGTCACCAGTGCAAATACCTTCTGAGGTCATTGACTGCCTTCAGCTCATCTGCAATGTAGAGAGCAGTGTGTCTGTGCTCTTGTGGAATACTGGTTGAGGGGTGGAGATGATGTAGTTAATTATTCTTGCCCACGAACATTCAACCACCAATCAGAGATGATTGCAATACAGTCTGCTTTCTCTATGATTTGCTTGACTTTCACCAGCAAATGAGTAGATAAAGCGTGTCTGGTTGGAGAGTGGTATGCTGGGTGAAGAACATTCAGAAATGTCTTCCAATACACATTGCCTGTGAGCATCAGAGGTGATCAGTTGCATACACAGCTCGAGCAAGACATTCATCAGCATTTATGACTACGTTCCTCCATTGAGTCAAAAAAAATGATTCCAGGAGGACCATGAGCTGTTGCTAGTGATAAGGTGTCTGATTCATCATTTTCACCTCGAATAGAAGTAGAGGGTCTTTTGCCAAAGGTTGCTCGTTGTGAGCGCTGAGGGAACTTTATGCACTTGGCCAGATGATTCTGCATCTTTGTTGCATTCTTCACATATGATTTGGCACAGTATTTGCAAATGTACGCAGCTTTTCCTTCTACATTAGCTGCAGTGAAATGTCTCCATACATCAGATAGTGCCCGTGGCATTTTTCTGTAAAGATTCTATTTTTTTTTGTATAAAAAAACAAATACAATTTTACGTAGAGATAAATAGTTAAGCAGCTAGATTAAAACAACTCCTTTGTAAGATAAATGTTTTAAAATGAAACATGTATGGAAATAGGTGAATTAACACTTCTCAGTTAGCAGGCTCAAGCAAGCTAAAACCCATATGGTAGCAAAAAACTAACTAGCAGAAATTGTTAACAACACACTTTGCGGTAGGCTGCTATTTACTAGTTACATACTATGTATGTCATATAAAATCTATTCACCCCACCCAGTATTGTAATCAAAACTTACCAGAAAGCATGTAGTCCTGGGCTCAGACAGTGTAGTAGTGTGGGCTCAATAGCATCTCATTAGTGTGCAAGATGTTGAGAATCAGCTGTACATGTGATGGAAGAATGCACTGCACATGTGATGGAAGAATGCACTGTGCATGCAGAGGGTTGCAATTCCATTGAATTGGGGATAGTTTAACCAAAATATACCACAATAAATAGAATTGCTTTTTTGATGAATTTAAGCAAAGTTCATGGAAAATTTCAGGAAATTTCCCGACCCTTTGTAACCCTAGTTGAGAATGAACCGTTTCATACAGAGACCAGAATCTCACACGAGAACCCCCCCGCACACACAAATTGTTCATTGTGACCACTGACCAAAGTCATGAAGGTCCCTGCTATTCACACTTCCAATTCCAACATTATCAGTCCATTGTCTTCCTTTCCATTCTTTTATTTTCCCCAGGTCTCGTTCCCTCTCTCCCTCCCCCTATAGGCCGCTAAATTGCTTGAGTCTGCAGCATCATGTAGGATAGGGAGTCTGCCAACAAGGTCACCCTGACATACAAGACCACACACACACACACACACACACACACACACAAGCCTACATCCATTAACTGAAAAACACCCCTAGCCCATGCCCATGAGGAAAGACCGTGCTCACATGAACACTGTGTATGCACATTCAAAAAGGCACACACGACATGAAGCGCTGGAGTAAAAACTATTTGCCTACATTTTATCTATTCAAACCTTAAGGTTTGGAGAAATTTCCCCCGTGCTCCATATTTCTCATTGTCGTCTTCCGTTCCCATCTTTAAATAACCCACAGGAAACATGATAATGACGGCAGCCTGAGGAAGAGGTGGATATGAGAGGGAGGAAGAGGATGACAGACAGCAACAGCGGGAACATTATTTAACTGGCCTTGGCATGTCTTGTCAGTACAGCTATAAAACAAAAAATATCATAAAAAGGAAGTCACTCTTTCCCCGTCCTTCTGTTTCTCTGTCGGTCTGCCTTCCGCTCACCCATGCTCTCGGCTGGCATCCCTCCATCCCTCTCCATCTTCTACCCGTCTCATCCTCTGCTTTTTCCCTGCCTCTTCCTCCTTCCTGCGCTGCGGTCTGCATAACTGTGGATCAAACTAGCCCTTGAAATACCAGTCTCCAAATACAGTAGACTAATAGCAATGTGGAGACACACAGAGGCAAACCTAAGCAATACGGTTCAAAGAGAAATCGCAACAATGTATTAATGGGCCACACGGCTGGTCGTGTTCCATTCCGTATACTTCTCCTGAGCACTCCAATTGTGCCCACAAGTATATACTTAATGGAATACATTCTATTGGTGTCCAGTCCAGTCACCAGCTGTGTGGCCCTGACGCATCATCACAGGGCGCCCCCACAGTTCCGCAGTGAACCCGCGACCCCTTCATTGCTGCTATAAGCACAAACACTTCCTGTAGAGGAATCTGAGCCAGCTGGAGCCAGCCAGAGACTTTCCCTGCTCCATACTGTTCTATTCAATACGCCTGCTTGCAAGTTAGGAAAAACTGAGAAAAGGGGGAGAACAGGATCTGATGGCGTGGGGGGGCCAGAGTTTTATACAACAGGGGTTATAGAGTTCAGTTGAATCCCACTAGTACAGTAGGATAGTGTGTTGTAAGTGTGTAGCCTGTGGCATAGTATAATGGAGTATGTTTTAGACATTGAGTAGCACAAAAACTAAGGCTAATTTACACAAAGCCTCAATTTCTCTCTCCAGGTTCATTCAAATGACAGAAGGTCCCTGTAATACCACATTCTACAGTTAGGGGGCAACATGGTTCTATTTACAGAGGGTACACAGGCCTAAACCCACAGTGACAGAAAACAAATTCAGCAGTTAGGCCCATTTGCTCTTATCTCAGTTCTCCCTCTTCTCAGTAAACTGCAGCCATTACGAGCAACACAAAACAAACTGCAACAGGATCAGTTATTAAAAAAAAAAAAAGGTACAGAGAGCTAACATGAAGCCAATCCAAATGGCGTCACTAGGTAAACATATAGGTCTACGCGTCACACTCTATAACAGCAGATGCACAGAGAGAGATAGGGATGGAGTCTGGAGATTAGCACACAGCCTGCTGCTAATAGAACACACTTCTTTTCAGACAGTGAGAGGTTAAAATCCCTGGGTCAACCAGGCAGAAGCACTCCCAGACAGAGTGGAAGTCTGCATCATTAGAGCATGCCTAATCACACACAGAGCTAATGAAGGTAGGGGGGGTTGGTGTTAATACCATCTTTGACATGTCGGAGAGAGATACTGTAGCCTACGGTTCAGGAAACAAAACCTCCGTGACATTAACGTTGCCGTGTGCGTCGTTACTTGAATTGTCTTGGAATGTTTGTGACACCGTTGAATTTACATACCGTAGGCCTATTTCAAAAAGGGCAGTTTGCCGAACACTCTGTGGTGGCATAGAGAATAGTGTTGGCGACATCCACGGCCCGCTATCAAGGCAACAGGGAGGCATTTACAAACCAACCATGCAGAGTGGGATGAGGGCGGGAGCACGTTTTGACAGGGGTAGTAAAAGGCTCCCTACACCGGTCGTCCAGTGAGACACAGGCGCTGTTAAGAGATGACAGCAGGAGATATGGGCCCCCCGATAAAATGTCGTTGAAACTCAGGGTTGGGAGTCAGGGTTGGGCTGAAGAGGGTACACTGGGGTGACAAATGAATAGATTGATCTACTCTGAGGAGTGTTACCCCTAGGAATACTGATCTAAGTTCCGTGTTGAGGTTTGAGGCCCTAATGGTTAAGGTTAGGGGAGGGTAATATGATCCTAGATCAGTGATTGTGACTAAGGGCAACTTCTACCTGGTTACAGCGGTAGAGATTACAGAGAGTATGAGAAAGGCTTTGATATGGATTTCAGGTCATGTCAAAAATGAATTTCTGAAATATTACACTCAGAGAAAGCTCTCATTTTCATTGTTCATGCAAAACGAGAGAACAGCTGTAAAAAGCCCCTGAATAGACTGATTTGTTGACGGACACAGCCACCATGGGTGAGGACGAGGGGCACCGGAGGAAAGGGCATGGGGGACGGACAGGAGAGAGACGCCAGGACACAGAGTGATAATAAACCAGTGGTGAGACTGGCGTCAGGAACACCCGTCGAGTCACTAGGCTACAGAACAAGGCACCACGGACCCTGACAACAAGTAGGCCCGTTCACATTGAGAACACAGCTACGCTCACGTCACACACATCAATACCTTCGGCAAGGACACAGAGAGACTGAGGGAGAGAGAGGTGGTGAGTGACAAACATTTCTTAACAAGGGCAGAGACAGAAAGGTAGAGAGGGGTCACACACACACACACACACACACACACACACACACACACACACACACACAGGCCTTGTTTACAGGAAACAGCCCTGCAGTTTGACTGTGCTCTCCAGGGCATGCAGCTCATCCAGCTCAGTAAAGGGAACAAAAATAATCTCATGAAGAAACCCAGTAGACCATTATAGGCCTCACCTGGAGGTCGAGGCAGCAGGAAAACTAAGGTCATGTTCATTAAAGGCACCAATGTTTTAAAACACTTTGCAAATGAAAGTGAAAGCGGGTAACCTCATTGGACAAGCCCAAGACATCCCCCTCTCCCCGTTTGTCTGTTTTCGTCCATTCGGTGCCTGATGAATGGGACCAGGTCTACTGCCCTGCTGCCTGTCAACTAGATGACCTCAGAGGAGGCCAAGTCATTACAGAGTGTGTACAGTGTCATAACAGGGGGGCCAATCTGACAGAACTGTGTCAAAATAGGAGAGACCTCAACAGTGCACCCACATGCCCCATTAGGTTGACTGTACGCCGCCTGACAGTGCCTGTCAAAACAGGTCTAAAGTACCTGGGCAGGCAGGCACCAGTGGAGAGACTCTGCCATTTCACCACAGTGTACAAACAGATGAGCCAGGTACACTTCACCTGGGTCGTCTACTTGCACCGACTTCGCTGATTACTTCTGTACTGAGGAAACATGTACTTACTACGACTGCGATATGTGGTTGTCTCACCTAGCTATCTTAAGATGAATGCGTAGACTGAAAAGATTTGGCATGGGTCCTCAGATGCTCAAAATGTTCTAAGGCGTCACCATCGAGAGCATCCTGACGGGTTGCATCACCGCCTGGTATGGCAACTGCTCGGCCTCTGACTGCAAGGCACTACAGAGGGTAGTGCGTACGGCCCAGTACATCACTGGGGCCAAGCTTCCTGCCATCTAGGACCTCTATACTAGGCGGTGTCAGAGGAAGGCCCTAAAAATCGTCAAAGACTCCAGCCACCCCAGTCATAGACTGTTCTCTGTGCCACCGCACGGCAACCGGTACCGCAGCTTCTAACCCCAAGCCATAAGACTCCTGAACATCTAATCAAATGGCTAGCCAGACTATATGCATTGCCCCCCCCCCCATTCTCTTTTACACTACTGCTTCTCTGTTATTATCTATGCATAGTCACTTTAATAACTTTACCTACATGAACATATTACCTCAATACCGGTGCCCCCGCACATTGACTCTGTACTGGTACTCCTGTATATAGCCTCGCTATTTTACTGCTGCTCTTTAATTATTTGTTACTTTTATTTGTTACTTTTTTGGGGTGGTATTTTTTCTTAAAACTGCATTGTTGGTTAAGAGCTTGTAAGTAAGCATTTCACTGTAAGGTCTGCACCTGTTGTATTCGGAGCATTTGACAAATACAATTTGATTTAACTGAGTCACTCTGGATAAAAGAGTCTGCTAAATAACTAAAATGTCAATGTAAAAAGTGTTCATTAGGGCACAGCACAGCAAAATGGTTTCAAACATTTTACAACGGGAAAGGAAAACAAGTGTTTCTAATTGGACAAGTACAGGTAGTAAGTACTCTTTCCCCCCATTTCACTCCGTTTTGTGACTACTGAACAACCCTGGGATATAACCAAGCTGCCCCTGTTGACCTGACTCTCTCTCACTCCCCCATTGACTCCTATGGTGCCGTCTCAAAATATGGGTAGAGGATTCCCTCCTCTCCTCAGGGCAAGGGTCATGTTGGTGTCGTGATGGTGGTGTGCGTCAGTCCTTGTTAGTGTGTGTGTGTGTGTGTGTTGGTGTGTGTGACACTGAGTCAGAGGAGCCGAGGCACCCAGGCAATGGTATACAGTACTGTGGGAAAAAATAGAAAGGGGGCAAATCATTTCTCTACTTTTGCATAAATTTGATACTGAATGTTGTGAGATCTTCAACTAAATATAGTATTAGATTTTAAAAAAGGGAACCTGAGTGAAGAAATAATACAACATACTTATTTATTTTATTCCATAAACAAAGTTATGCAACACCCAATGATACTGGGTGAAAAAGTAATTGCCCCCTTACACTCAATAACTTGTCGTGTCACCTTTACAGGAAGTCTTGGGTTGGAGTCATTGCAGCCAAAGGTGGCACAACCAGTTACTGAGTGTAAGGGGGAAATTACTTTTTTACACAGGGGCAACGGTGTTGCGTAACTTTGTTAAATAAGTATACTTTTATTTTGGTTATTTGCTCAACCAGGTTCCCTTTATATAATACTCGGTTTTCATTAAAGATCTGACAACATTCAGTATCAAAAATATGCAAAACTAGAGAAAAATCAGAAAAGGGGGCTAATGCTTCCTCACTGCACTGTAGCTCAGGCTCAGACGGGCCTGGTACATTTCCTCTGCAGGTCTAATACAGCAGCAGTACCTCTATCCCACTGCTGCCTACTGCAGTAGCACCGTCACTGGGGACAGGAGGGAGGAGAGGGCCTCTATGGATGGTGGGAATGGGGGGAGGAAACAGAGGAAAACGGAGCTGTTGGACCCTTATCCAAACCCCTTTGGTTTTAGAACCCTCACTTAATCACAGGTTAATGAGCGGGGGGGGGGGGGGGGGGGGGGGGGGCGAGAGAGGGAGGGTGAGATCGAGCGAGGGAGACCGAGCGAGGGAGACCGAGCGAGGGAGACAGAGAGACAGAGAGACAGACCACTACAGAGGGCAGGAGGTGGTTAAGAGGGTACAAGGGGTGTGTGTGAGTGAGAGGGAGAAATAAACAGAATTAAGGGCCGTGAGAAGAAAAAGAGGGAGCGAGAAAACACTTGGTCAGGGGATGGGAAAAGACGAAAGCGAGAAGAAAAAAAAACAATGCAATAAAATGAGGAGTGGAATGGGGAGTATACAAAAACACAGGGTGACACTGGAGATAACCAAGGTAACACAGGCTCTCATTTTAACCCAGCTGTTCCCTGTCACCACGGTTACTCTACAATTAGGCCCCCGCCCTTTCTTGTCAGGCACTTGACCTGACCTCATAAAAGTTGCAATTATGGCCTATCAGGTCCTCAGGGGCGTTTACTACAATGTCTGCTGAGAGATGGGTGTCCATGACACAATGACGCTCATGGTAACGTTGGTAACGTTCACTCTGATTTGGGATCAGCTCTTCCTGAGTAAAGTCATCATTATACCCATTGAGTTTAGTGGCAAAAACTGGCTCTAGGAGGAATAGTGATCAAAACGGCCAGTTACCAGGATTCAGTGACTCTCCACCATGGGACTGAGTTTTACTTTTGTTTTATGAGATCAAAGGTCACCTACGTTGTTTACCACCAGTGTGTGTGTGTGTGTGAGTGTGTGTGTGAGTGTGTATGGGTTTCAAAGTAAGGCCATATAGGCCCAGATAAGGGTGGGATTCAGAGCATTTGCAGAGTTAGTTAGCATTAGATGAGAGCTAGCTAGTGCTTACCATTGTTATGGTGTGTGAGAGTCAGAGAGCAGAGGCCATTGTATTGGGTGTGCTCAGTGTCGTCGCAGTCACGCAAAACACAGAGCGATGGGAAAGGACTCCTAAGAGTGACCCTCCAACTGGGAGACAGGGGAAGAAGGCTCATATCTCAATTACAGTGTGTGAGAAAAGTGTTTGCGAGTAGTGGGCTTGTATCAAACACTGTATGTGGGCACATTGATGAATATTTGTATTTGCATTCGTGTGATGCGTATCCGTTACAGATCGACCGATAAAATCGGAATGGCCGATTAGTTTGGGACGATTTCAAGTTTTCATAACAATAATCGGTAATCGGCATTTTTGGACACCGATTACATTGCACTCCACAAGGGACCTGCGTGGCAGGCTGACTACATATTATGCGAGTGCAGCAAGGAGCCAAGGTGCTAGCTAGCATTAAACTTATCTTATAAAAAAAATATAATAATCTTAACAATCACTAGTTAAACTAGTACTATCGTCAACCATGTGTAGTTGTCTAGCGTGTCCTGCGTTGCATATAAATCGATGCGGTGCCTGTTAATTTATCATTGAATCATAGCCTACTTCGCCAAACGGGTGATTTAACAAGCGCATTTGCGAAAAAAAGCCATGTGTACCTAACCATAAACATCAACGCCTTTCTTAAAATCAATACACAAGTATATATATTTTAAACCTGCATATTTAGTTAATATTGCCTGCTAACATGACTTTCTTTTAACTAGGGAAATTGTGTCATCTCTAGCGCATTTGTGAAAAAAGCACAATCGTTGCACGAATATACCTAACCATAAACATCAATATCTTTCTTAAAATCAATACACAGAAGTATATATTTTTAAACCTGCATATTTAGTTAAAAAAGAAATTCATGTTAGCAGGCAATATTAACTAGGCAAATTGTGTCACTTCTCTTGCGTTCTGTGCACGCAGAGTCAGGGTATATGCAACAGTTAGGGCCGCCTGGCTCGTTGCAAACTAATTTACCAGAATTGTACATAATTATGACATAACATTGGAGGTTGTGCAATATAACAGCAATATTTAGACTTATGAATGCCACCCATTAGATTAAATACGGAAAAGGCTCCACATTTCACTGAAAGAATAAACGTCTTGCTTTCGAAATGCTAGTTTCCGGATTTGACCATATTAAATGACCTACGGCTCGTATTTCTATGTGTTAATTATAATTAAGTCTATGATTTGATAGAGCAGTCTGACTGAGTGGTGGTAGGCAGCAGCAGGCTCGTAAGCACTCATTTAAACAGCATTTTTCTGCGTTTGCCAGCAGCTCTTCGCAATGCTTGAAGCATTGCAATGTTTATGACTTCAAGCCTATCAACTCCTGAGATTAGGCTGGCAATACTAAAGTACCTATTAGAACATACAATAGTCAAAGGTATATGAAATACAAAATGGTATAGAGGGAAATAGTCCTATAATAAACTACAACCTAAAATGTCTTACCTGGGAATATTGAAGACGCATGTTAAAAGGAACCACCAGCTTTCATATGTTCTCATGTTCTGAGCAAGGAACTTAAACATTAGCTCTTCTTACATGGCAGATATTGCACTTTTACTTTCTTCTCCAAGAAGAAAGTGTTATTTAAACCAAATGTAACATTTATTTGAGACTAAATTGATTGTTGTCATGATTACAAATATATAAAAATCGGCCAATTAATCAGCATTGGCTTTTTTTGGTCCTCCAATAAATCGGTATTGAAGAAAATCATAATCGGTCGACCTCTAGTATCCATTGTGTCAATTAACATGTGCAGTTGGGTGTGTGTGTGTGTGTGTGTGTGTGTCTAAGAGATCTACTACAACCTCCGATGACCCTGTGTCGCCTTCCCGCCACACGGTCCTTTTCACGATCTTCACACACCAAAACACTAAGCAGTTTCCCTAAGAGACGGAACGTCCCATTGGCTAAGTGACGGAACGGAAGACAAAAACGGCCGCGCCGGGGTGGTCTTGGAGGGGAGAAGGATAAAGAAAGAGGGAGGAGTGGAGAGGCGGATCAAGAATAAAGAAAGGGATTCTGTCACACACAGTAATGCGGAAAATGATCAAATCGGCGAGCTAATTACCGCGCTGAGGCAGGTACGTTAAGGAGAGGTGGTCCCGTTTTAAGGAGCTTGTTGTGGCACATTGAGGGTTTTAGTTCTGAACCGGCTGGAGAGCTAGAGGATACGGTGGGGCTGGGCTTTGTTTGAAGAACACCGCTGGTGTGGAGAGAGCTAACAACTTAGGACAGGAGTGAGTTAGGAGAGGAAAGAGAAGTATGGTAGAAGGAGAGAAAGTGGAGAAAGAAAACGAACAGTTGAAGACAGGAGAGAGAGCGAGAGAGAGAGCGACCAAAGACCTAACATGGGAAGACATGGGAATCAGAGAAATGTGTGGGACAGAGAAGGGAAGAGCGAGGTGCTGACCGACCAGCAAAAAAAAAAAAACACATTATGGGTCAACAGAGAGGAGTGCAGAGATAGATCGAGGGCAAGTGTGTCAATGGTGCCTGAGCATTTTTGTGCCAATGTCTGTATTATTGTCAACATTTCCTATTGATGGCTGGCTCAGTACACAGCCTCCTCCTCATTGGCCACAAGGCATTGTCATGTCAACAAAGCCCCTTTGAGGGAGGGTGTGAGAAAGGAAATAAGGGAGCGTAACTGAGAGGAGTGATAGACGAGGGAAAGACAGGAGAGAGAGTCAGAGGGGAGGGTGAGAAGGGATTGGGTCCAGTGGGAAAAAGAGATGAGTGGAAAGAGAGGAAGAGTAGAGAGAGGTGAGAGAAGAGAGAGAGATAAGAAGGGATTGGGGGAAGAGGAGAGAAACAAACAGGAGGCCCCTCCATCCTCTATCTATCCTATGGCCTGATAACGAGAGGGCTCAGATTCTGCAGCCTCACTCACTAAGCAAACATTACAAGCCTGCACGAAACACAAATGCACTGGATACAAACACACAACCACCAACAGATATATAGTATACTCATTAACTGGACAGAGGACGCACACATACACACTGTATTCCCGCTATATTCAAGCACTGCTGTACAAGCAGCACACACACAGATATGCTGTCACACCAATACTGAAATAAATCCCTATTTTCCAATTTCGGCCTCGCCAACGTATCCAAGTTTAATATTATTATAGTATTCGTCCCCAATTTTGCACCGCCCTATAGGACTCCCAATCACGGCCGGTTGGGATACAGCTTGGATTCGAACCAGGGTGTCTGTAATGGAAGCTCTTGCACTCAGATGCAGTGCTTTAGACCGCTTGGAAGCTGATGTACCACACCTGCTCTAAAGATCTGTTGAAAAGGGTCTTAATCCACACGCTTTCTCTATCCCCTCTCTTCCCTCTTACACACACTTCCTCTGTCAGTATTCCTCCCTAGATCTGAAAGCCTATAAATTGTGGCTAGGCTGGTATCAAACTGTGATAACACTACGTTTTGCACGCTGCCGTTTGCTTAGAAACAGGAAGAAAACAGGAAACTGGACAGACACGCTTCCCTTCCTTCCCTCCCCTCCGGCCTCCCAAAAGGCCAGGAACACAGTGTTCCTACTGGGTAAAATTACACAGCATAGCAAAACGCTTTGCAACGGAAAACGAAAACCAGTGTTTCTTATTGGACAGGTTACGGTAGTCCGTCTACCGTTTCAATTTGTTTTGTTCCGTTTGGTGCCTAGTGTACGGCCCAGTTCATTTAAAACCAAGGTTCTGTTCAAATAGTTCCAATGTGTCCTATCCTTCCTTAGTCCCTTTCTTGAAGCTCCAGAAAAGAAAAAGACTGTAGGTTTTTAAACCACAAATGTCACTTGTAACCAGTAACTAAATTAACTACACTCTAAACCGACCCTTGACCCTTATCCTACATTCCGAACACAAATTAGTAAGTAACCTACATCATTGGTTGTGAAACATGGCCATGTAGGCTTCAGAATACAGGCTAGAAGGTAGAAGCATGCCTAGCAGGCTTAGCTACCTAAACAAAGTGACATAGGTCTTGTAGCAGGAACGTACTGAAGCTAGCCAAGGTATTGTTGTTGCTATGGTCCTTTAAGAGAAGTGTTATTGTTGAACAACATCGCCCTTGGATCCCTTTCAGTTCATTGTTCTATGGCACACTTTGTGTATCACCATTACCACCGGTGACACATACATTAACTGTACAGCAGGTCAAAGTTTGACAAGGTGTTTTATGGGTCATAATGGGTCTTTAATTCAGGAATTTTGAGATGATTATCTGTCAGTGACTCAGCGGTGGACAGAATGTGTGTGCGTGCTGGGTGTGTGTGTGTATATATATGTGTGCTAGGGCCCGGGACGAAAGGAGTATCGCGATGCTCGTTAGTATCGTGGCAAGGAAACAAAACACAAAGAAAATGTATTTTGAAAAACAGCCCTAATGTTGGAAACAAACATGTTGTTATCCAGAGTCACATGTATTTTCCAAGTTAAAGAACAGCAGATTTTTAAAGGACCAAAGAGTCGCACTGTATGTCTGCTTTGTGTTTGCTATGGAAAAAATATTGCGATATCGTCACAGCCCTAGTGTGTGTGTGTGTATCATCTGTGTCAGCATGGACAGAATGATATATTTGTCCTCAGATCGATAAAGCAATGGCCTTCAGGTCAATAAAACAAATTGAAGAGGATTTGGGATCGCATTGAATCAGACGGCATTCAGCTGCACCAAATTGCATTTAACTAAACTGCATTCTGTACACTGACTGGGCATTGGACTCAAACAGAAGATAAGTAAACAAAACCGACCCACAATGAAAAGGGGAGTTATATCGACTTATGCTGAACAATGCTAAAATTAAACAAGATCATGTTAACTAGAGATTTACACTAACTTGAGCTGAGTCACATCGACAAGTAACTTTTATATACAAAAGTATGTGGACACACCTTCAAACTAGTGGATTTGGCCATTTCTGCACACCCGTTGCTAACAGTTATGTGAAAATAGAGTACACAGCCATGCAATCTCCAGACAAACATTGATAGTAGAATGGCCTTACTGAAGAGCTCAATTCAAAGTGGCACCGTCAAAGGATGCCACCTTTCGAAAAAGTCAGTTTGTCAAATCTCTGCCCTGGTCTACTGTAAGTGCTGTTATTGTAAAGTGGAACCGTCTAGGAGCAACAACAGCTCAGCCGCAAAGTGGTAGGCCACACAAGCGCACAGAACGGGACTGCCGAGTGCTGAAGCGAGTAAAAATAGTCTGTCCTCGGTTGCAACACTCACTACCGAGTTCCAAACTGCCTTTGGAAGCACTGTCGGCACAATAACTGTTCGTATGGAGCTTCATGAAACATGTTTCCATAGCCGAGCAGCCGCACACAAGCATAAAATCACCAAGCATCGGCTGGAGTGGTGTAAAGCTCGACGCCATTGGACTCTGGAGCAGTGGAAACTCATTCTCTGGAGTGATGGATCAGGCTTCAACATCTGGCAGTCCGACGGACGAATCTGGGTTTTGCGGATACCAGGAGAACGCTTCCTACCCCAATGCACAATGCCAACTGTAAAGTTTGGTGGAGGAGGAATAATGGTCTGGGGATGTTTTTCATGGTTCGGGCTAGGCCCCTTAATTCCAGTGAAAGGAATCTGAACGCTACAGCATACAATGACATTCTAGACAATTCAATGCTTCCAACTGCATGGCAACAGTTTGGGGAAGGCCATTTCCTTTTTCAGCATGATAATGCCCCCGTGCACAAAGTGAAGTACATTCAGAAATGGTTTGTCGAGTTCGGTGTGGAAGAACTTGACTGGCCTGCACAGAGCCCTGACCTCAACCCCATCAAACACCTTTCAGATGAATTGGAACACCAACTGCGAGCCAGGCCAAAATCACCTAACATCAGTGCCTGATCTCACTAATGCTGTTGTGGCTGAATGGAAGCAAGTCCCCGCAGCAATGTTCCAACACCTAGTGGAAAGCCTTCCCAGAAGAGTGGAGGCTGTTATAGCAGCAAAAGTGAGGACCAACTCATTATTAATGCCCATGATTTTGGAATGAGATGTTCGACAAGCAGGTGTCCACATACCTTTGGTCATGTAGTGTATATTGAACTACAATAGAACGTATTGACACAATGAACTAAACTTTACTGACCTTTCCATTTGTGTTCATTTAAGTAAATAGATGTCAATATTGCACTGACCACATTGAACTATAGTAGAACCCATTGACAGGAACCACAATGGTGTGAACTTGACGAACAAGAACTGGAAAGCGAAACTGTGAAAAAAAATAATAAAAAAGAGGAAAAAGGCTAAGGAGGACGATGACACTGGGTGAGGGTTGAATGAGAGAGAGAAGAGGTTGAAAAAGGAGCGTGACAGAGCGTGGGAAGAACAGAGCGCGCGAGGATCAGTCGGACTGAGTCAGCTGGGAAGGAGCACACCACGTTGCGCCATGTCGCGGAGCCGGCGTGGCTGGGGGAACAGGATCAAGGTGTCAACGGCTGCCTATCCTTTTCTCTTCTTTTACACTTGCTCTTCCCTCTCTTTACGCCATTGTCTCATCATCCTTCAACTGCATCTCCTCTCTTCATCCATCCCTCCTTTTCCCTAGCTCTTTAAAAATGGTTCTCAATACAGTTCTCTCCCTCCACAAATGTAATGACTTCCCTAAATGGTTTCTTCTACTAAACCTCTCCTCCCACTGCTCCTCCTTTTCCCTGTCTCTTTCTTTTCACCAGCCACTTTTGCTCCCTCGCCCCTTCCATCTCTTCTCCTCTGCCCTCGCCCACACTCTTAAGCCATTGCCACATAGCTCACACAATAGATCTTGCCACTGCACACACACGGCCCATAATTACACCCTCTCTGCAGAGGGAGGACCAGAGTTATAAACCGAGACACAGATAGGAGTGAATCATCGGTGAGCACGCAGAGAGAGAAAGGAAGCCACAGTAAGCAGGGTGTTACGGCGAATGAGGAGTGTTCCAACCGGGTCATGCACAAAGCAGCAGTAAGATCTTGTCATCAGAGTTAAACAGAGGAGAAAGAACTGCCAGTGTTACGCAATGGGAATCAATGGGCATCTATCCAGCTAAGCTACCAATTGGCAGGTTAACGTTTTTCCCCGTCATGAATCTTGTTCTGTAGGTTGTGCAGCGGTCACTAGCTGGCACAGCCACAGTCATAAAATCACATTTTTAAAAAACTGACCCTAACCACAACGCCTACCCTAATGCCTAACCCTAATTTAAACCGAAAACCTGTTTAAAAAAAAAAAAAAAGTACAAATATTTTTATTTAACCAGGTAGGCTAGTTGAGAACAAGTTCTCATTTACAACTGCGACCTGGCCAAGATAAAGCAAAGCAGTGCGACACAGAGTTACACATGGAATAAATAAACCGAGTTAAACAAACATACAATAAAAAATAAAAAAGTCTATATACAGTCGTGGCCAAAAGTTTTGAGAATGACACAAATATTATTTTTCAAAGTCTGCTGCCTCAGTTTGTATGATGGCAATTTGCATATACTCCAGAATGTTATGATGAGTGATCAGATGAATTGCAATTAATTGCAAAGTCCCTCTTTGCCATGCAAATGAACTGAATCCCAAGAAAACATTTCCACTGCATTTCAGCCCTGCCACAAAAGGACCAGCTGACATCATGTCAGTGATTCTTATGTTAACACAGGTGTTGACGAGGACAAGGCTGGAGATCACTCTGTCATGCTGATTGAGTTTGAATAACAGACTGGAAGCTTCAAAAGGAGGGTGGTGCTTTGGAATCATTGTTCTTCCTCTGTCAACCATGGTTACCTGCAAGGAAACGCTTGTCGTCATCATTGCTTTGCACAAAAAGGGCTTCACCAGCAAGGATATTGCTGCCAGTAAGATAGCACCTAAATCAACCATTTATCAGATCATCAAGAACTTCAAGGAGAGCGGTTCAATTGTTGTGAAGAAGGCTTCAGGGCGCCCAAGAAAGTCCAGCAAGCGCCAGGACCGTCTCCGAAAGTTGATTCAGCTGCGGGATCAGGGCACCACCAGTACAGAGCTTGCTCAGGAATGGCAGCAGGCAGGTGTGAGTGCATCTGCACGCACAGTGAGGTGAAGACTTTTGGAGGTTGGCCTGGTGTCAAGAAGGGCAGCAAAGAAGCCACTTCTCTCCAGGAAAAACAATCAGGGACAGACTGATATTCTGCAAAAGGTACAGGGATTGGACTGCTGAGGACTGGGGTAAAGTAATTTTCTCAGATGAATCCCCTTTCCGATTGTTTGGGGCATCTGGAAAAAAGCTTGTCCGGAGAAGACAAGGTGAGCGCTACCATCAGTCCTGTGTCATGCCAACAGTAAAGCATCCTGAGACCATTCATGTGTGGGGTTGCTTCTCAGCCAAGGGAGTGGGCTCACTCACAATTTTGCCTAAGAACACAGCCATGAATAAAGAATGGTACCAACACATCCTCCGAGAGCAACTTCTCCCAACCATCCAGGAACAGTTTGGTGACGAACAAGGCCTTTTCCAGCATATTGGAGCACCTTGCCATAAGGTAAAAGTGATAACTAAGTGGCTCGGAGAACAAAACATCAATATTTTGGGTCCATGGCCAGGAAACTCCCCAGACCTTAATCCCATTGAGAACTTGTGGTCAATCCTAAAGAGGCGGGTGGACAAACAAAACCCCACAAATTCTGACAAACTCCAAGCATTGATTATGCAAAAATGGGCTGCCATCAGTCAGGATGTGGCCCAGAAGTTAATGGACAGCATGCCCAGGGCAGATTGCAGAGGTCTTGAAAAAGAAGGGTCAACACTGCAAATATTGACTCAGTGCATCAACTTCATGTAATTGTCAATAAAAGCCTTTGACACTTTTGAAATGCTTGTAATTATACTTCAGTATTCCATAGTAACATCTGACAAAAAGTATCTAAAGACACTGAAGCAGCAAACTTTGTGGAAATTAATATTTGTGTCATTCTCAAAAATTTGAGGGGTGTGAACAGTTTGTGTCATGAACAATGCCTGTGCCTATAGAAATAGACGTGGGATGTTCCCCAATGCTGGAAGGGGGACCCCACCCCCCAGAGTGAAAAATAGCCCTATAGTCCTGCTGACTCATACATGAGCTTTTGAGGGGGTAGCTAGTGGGGCTACCCTCTCATGCAGCCTTGTTTATGTTGGCCAAGTCTACCAGTAAGCCTATCATGGAGTGCCACACCCAGGTGGCATGACACAGATATACCGAGAAGAGGTCTTATCTTGCCCTTCACATCTGGGTTACTGGTACTCCACTGAGCGCCAGTGTCGGTCTGTGCCTCCAATGACTGACCTCAAAAATCTGCCTGTAGCAACTTCATGTCATAACCGGGGTCATTAGTGCTGTACTGAGAGAACGCGGTGTGTGTGTGTGTGTGTGTGTGTGGGGGTGGGGGGTGGGGGGGGGGGGCGCACACGAGAGAAGTGAGGTCTAAAAATCAGGTTATTGAGTTTAAGAGACGGTGTTTAATGAGATTTGGGGATATGTGCGGTCTTACAAGAGGTATTGCGGTTCTGTAGTTGTCGTCAGACGCAACCATGTGGGCTTGAAATGGTCATGGAACTCACCCAGATAGTCAGTAGATTTCAGGGAAAATTTTGGAGGAGACGGAGTCTTGTCAGAATTATGCAGTCTATTTAAGGCCAACTCTGACTGGCCTTATATGGAGTGATGCATCAGAGTCAGTAACGCTGTGAAGAATGTGTGTGTATTAGTGAACGTGTGTATTTGTGAACATGTGTTAATGCGCACACATGTGCTAGTAGGCTTGTGTAATGGCGTATGTCTGTCCGGTGTATTGAGAGGGATAGATTAAGCTAAATCAGGGTTAGTAGATTACAGGACAACAAGTAAAGACCAAGTGGCCACACAGACTACCAGGCAAACACACAAGGCCGTTTGCATACCTGCTGTGCACTTCACAGATGCAATCTACAGTGGGGCAAAAAAGTATTTAGTCAGCCACCAATTGTGCTAGTTCTCCCACTTAAAAAGATGAGAGAGGCCTGTAATTTTAATCATAGGTACACTTCAACTATGACAGACAAAATGAGAAGAAAAAAAATCCAGAAAATCACATTGTAGGATTATTTATGAATTTATTTGCAAATTATGGTGGAAAATAAGCATTTGGTTACCTACAAACAAGCAAGATTTCGGGCTCTCACAGACCTGTAACAACTTCTTTAAGAGGCTCCTCTGTCCTCCACTCGTTACCTGTATTAATGGCACCTGTTTGAACTTGTTATCAGTATAAAAGACACCTGTCCACAACCTCAAACAGTCACACTCCAAACTCCACTATGGCCAAGACCAAAGAGCTGTCAAAGGACACCAGAAACTAAATTGTAGACCTGCACCAGGCTTCGAAGACTGAATCTGCAATAGGTAAGCAGCTTGGTTTGAAGCAATCAACTGTGGGAGCAATTATTAGGAAATGGAAGACATACAAGACCACTGATAATCTCCCTCGATCTGGGGCTCCACGCAAGATCTCACCCCGTGGGGTCAAAATGATTACAAGAACGGTGAGCAAAAATCCCAGAAACACACCGGGGGACCTAGTGAATGACCTGAAAAGAGCTGGGACCAAAGTAACAAAGCCTACCATCAGTAACACACTACGCCGCCAGGGACTCAAATCCTGCAGTGCCAGACGTGTCCCCCTGCTCAAGACAATGCTAGACCTCATGTGGCTGGAGTGTATCAGCAGTTCCTGTAAGAGGAAGGCATTGATGCTATGGACTGGCCCGCCCGTTCCCAAGACCTGAATCCAATTGAGCACATCATGTCTCGCTCCATTCACCAACGCCACGTTGCACCACAGACTGTCCAGGAGTTGGCGGAGATCCCTCAGGAGACCATCCGCCACCTCATCAGGAGCATGCCTAGGCGTTGTAGGGAGGTCATACAGGCACGTGGAGGCCACACACACTACTGAGCCTCATATTGACTTGTTTTAAGGACATTACATCAATGTTGGATCAGCCTGTAGTGTGGTTTTCCACTTTAATTTTGAGTGTGACTCCAAATCCAGACCTCCATGGGTAGATACATTTGATTTCCATTGATCATTTTTGTGTGATTTTGTTGTCAGCACATTCAACTATCTAAAGAAAAGTATTTAATAAGAATATTTCATTCAGATCTAGGATGTGTTATTTTAGTGTTCCCTTTATTTTCTTGAGCAGTGTAGAACTTTTTGGTAAAAACTAAACTCGTTGTGTTTGGAGGACAAAGAATGCTGAGTTGCATCCAAAGAACACCATACCTACTGTGAAGCATGGGGGTGGAAACATCATGCTTTGGGGCTGTTTTTCTGCAAAGGGACCAGGACGACTGATCCGTGTAAAGGAAAGAATGAAATGGGGCCATGTATCGTGAGATTTTGAGTGAAAACCTCCTTCCATCAGCAAGGGCATTGAAGATGAAACGTGGCTGGGTCTTTCAGCATGACAATGATCCCAAACACACCGCCCGGGCAACGAAGGAGTGGCTTCGTAAGAAGCATTTCAAGGTCCTGGAGTGGCCTAGCCAGTCTCCAGATCTCAACCCCATAGAAAATCTTTGGAGGGAGTTGAAAGTCCGTGTTGCCCAGCAACAACCCCAAAACATCACTGCTCTAGAGAAGATCTGCATGGAGGAATGGGCCAAAATACCAGCAACAGTGTGTGAAAACCTTGTGAAGACTTACAGAAAACGTTTGACCTCTTATATACCCTTTGTTGGGAATGACACAAAGTATTGAGATAAACTTTTGTTATTGATCAAATACTTATTTTCCACCATAATTTGCAAATCAATTCCTTAAAAATCCTACAATGTGATTTTCTGGATTTTTTTTTCTCATTGTGTCTGTCATAGTTGAAGTGTACCTATGATGAAAATTACAGGCCTCTCTCATCATTTTAAGTGGGAGAACTTGCACAATTGGTGGCTGACTAAATACCTTTTTGCCCCACTGTATGTGTAACCGATGTGAAATGGCTAGCTAGTTAGCGGTGGTGCCCACTAATAGCGTTTCAAATTGGTGACGTCACTCACTCTGAGACCTTGAAGTAGTTGTTCCCCTTGCTCTGCAAGGGCCGCGGCTTTTGTGGAGCGATGGGTAATGATGCTTCGTGGGAGGCAGTTGTTTATGTGTGCAGAGGGTCCCTGGTTCGAGCCCAGGTAGGGGCAAGGAGAGGGCCGGAAGCTATACTGTTAAACATGCACACATTCACCTCCAAGCTGTCCCACCCAATCTCACAGGTGGATCCACTTGTAACACCATCCAAACTACACAATTCATTTAAATATACTTTACTCCACACACACACAAAATGGAGTACAAAGACAAGGTTCAATATTATCCTCATGACAAAACAAGATTGTAACAACCCATGACTCAAACCATTAAAACTAAATAGACGAATAAAACCAATTTCTTTATGTTAAAACTGATATAAAAAGCTCATATGATTGGATTAAAATACTTTTGACCTTGCTGCTTATTTTACTCCTGGTCCTTGTATAAGCTAACTGCTGGTTCAAGACAATGGACTCCTGTGTCCGATTCCAAATGGGGTACGGAAAGCTCCACTCCATCTCCTCCATATGTCAAATACCCCAAGGGTGGTGCCGTTCGCGGAGCACCCGGCGCCAATGGCTGCCCCATGATCTGGGATTCAATTACACTGGGTGAAATAGTACCCGCACCATTTTCAATTAACATTGTAAAATAAAGGAGTCATATCTCCTGCCAGAACAAGCTGGTGAGGGAAAGATAAACATGCATCGGTGTTTCAAAGCTTGGAGATCCGACAATGACGCCATTGTTTGTTGGGTTTTATGTACATTATTATTATTTATTTTTAAAACACTCAAATCTCTGTGGAAACTGACAATAAAAGCTTACAGTATCTTATCTAACGACTGACGACACAAACTGTGAATACCGATTAACAGAATCTGTGGTACACTTGCAGGAACACATGTAGGCCTACAAGCACACAGCCAGCCCAAACGAAAGCAGGTCTGCAGGTGCAGGTTGCAGTCATGTGGACACAGCGAGTACAGTAGATAAGAGCGTTCAGCTACTCCCCTTTAACAAATCATGACCAAACACTGGAGCAACAGCCTGAACACATTCAACTCACACCTCTCACTGTCACACAAGTATTCATTCAGTCATTTGTTTCCTACGACAGCTGATGCTGAACAAAACACTCGTACCGGTGACTAGGAGCCCCGTGTTCGTGGCTCATGCCAACGGTTACACTGAGCTAACAGGTAAATTTTTGAAAGCAGGAGAGCCACGTTGCATAGCTCACTGTGTACTTCTGTTGCATTTCCGTACCGTATCGATGTGGCTTTAGTCTTACCGATTCAGACTTTCTACCCATGTCCTAACATCAAACATGAAGAGCTTAACAACAGAACTGGTATGGGACCAGCTGTTGAAGTGAAAACAGAACTAGCAGGTGCACAGCGGCTGCCATGTAGCAACAATGGGGAAGGGGCTCTGCTTTCGTTTCAATTCAGCCTTGAGACTGACAACTCAAAAGTCCCATTAAGACGTGCAAAGAAGTGTGACGAGAAAAACACTTGAAGCTTGGGGTAGAATTTACCTTTGGGCAGAATAGACAGCGCTAGGATCAAGTTACCTAATCTAAATCCAAACGTTAAAATCCACCCAAAATCACTCATTTCTTTCGGACATCATAATAAAAGGTTGGTAGCGACATGGAAAATCATTGAGGAAATCTGTTGGAGCTCAAATTGACTACAAAATCCACAATGCAATGCTCTCTCTCTCTATGGGCTGGTAGCTGCAAACAATAATACCAAATACAATATCAGCATGTAACGTAGTTAGTTATCTGTAAAATTGCCTAAACAACAGATCGAGGTCTAACATTCGCTACGGCAAATATACTTTTGAGGAGATGGGAAACATTAAAGGGTGCCCTCCTAGACTCTCAAGGATTGAATGGGAGTCTATTGGGCGCTAGCTCAAAAACCCAACATTAGCAAGAATTTCATCAACAAGAAGTACAACATAACAAATATTTTCCGAGATGTGAGATAATTAACTTGCTATCTCTAGTATCGTATAGCTTTGGAATCGTGACATTATGTACTTTGAGGAAAATACGCATATACACTTAGCAACCGCGTAACGCAGCATGACAACGTGAGCGCAATCGGTCGACAGTCTGCTTGGTGGGGCGTTATATGTTTCCTTCATTCTTTGGATTTATATCTCCTGTCTATAGTCTCTCTGGCACCATGCAATGGATCCTGGACTAAAGTGGCCGACAAAATAGGAAAAAATGTGCTACCCCCTCCGTTAAATGAAAAATTTCTCGAGGTAGAAATTTCGCAAAAAAATATGATCTATGGCTCATTCGAGAGAAGACATCCTCCCAGGTTATGACATCGGTCAGTATTGAAATCTGACATATGATAGACGTTTCCTAAAAATCATATTCCTATTAACATGCAGTGTAGTGATAGAGACAATCACAATGATACGTTATACCGGTTGAATTTCTGCCTGCTTGAACGCAAATAACTCAGATATACATGAAAACACAACATGTCCCAGGGAAATTGATAGAACATCACTCAGCGACGCACAAAAACAATATAACAGTCAAAAATGGGTGAACCTTTCCTTTTTTATCAGGGTTTGTTTGGTAACTTGAGCCTACTCCCCTCAGGGACAGTTGACTGCCTGTCAGAGGCTAGGCTAGGTTAGCAACTATGACAGCTGCTGATGCAAAGCATCTGTCTCTTGCCGTGTTACCAGACACTTAGAACAAGGAAGTGTCCCTCAGTTTATGGGCAACTTCAACTTAATACACTCAGGGGACAGTTGATTTTGGCCTTGTGTTGGGTCGGGTTGGGCTAGGCAAGGACATGCTAGCTACAATGGACAGCTGGGGCAAAGCATCCCTGCCTCTTACTGTGTCACCAGACAACTGTAGCATCCACACAGGGAACAAGTGTCACTCAGAGGACAAATAAGTTACAATGTAGAGAAGCCTAACCATGTGGGCAATTAGCATCTTATTCTAATTTAGCCATTGACGCTACTGATTTCATGTTGATTTAGATATCGGTGTTAATGACTTAACGAAGTGAGCTAATCTGATGGAAAGTCCTCATTCCTTCTACTAACCCAACCACTTATCTGGCCCCTGCTAGTCAGGTAAACAGAGAATGCTCTTTAGCGCTTTGATGTCAAATTCAACAGAAAACTAGGTACAGAAAAGAGGTTGAATACAGGAACCAAAGACCACGTTACCTATTATTCATGTGTCACCCTCGAGGCAAAAATAATAGCACAGTCATCCTTATACCCCAGCTAAATTTGGTCAAATCAATCAAGACAAGCGAAAAATGTACAGTTTCCCATTTTACAATTGGTCTTAACAGATTAAATTATTCACAAGGGCACCGACCTTTCTTCTCATTGAGATCCTGGAGGAACTGCCTGTAAGCAGCTGTGGAGTTCATCACGCTCTCAAGGAAACCGAGAGAACAGGACAAAAGACGTAGAGAAGAGAAAGAATATGGGGAAGGAGGGGTGGGGAAAAGCGAGAAGCGAGGGGAAAAGGAGGTACAGACAGAAAACACTGAGGTCAATTGAAACAGTGGGTGAGAAAGGAGAGTGTAGAAAGAGAGAAAGAGCGAGGGAGAGAAAGAAAGATGGAGACTAGTTGATCTGGAGGCTGAGGATTTCTGGCTGTCAGGGAAGACCCATCCTTAAAATGTGTAGGTAATCCCAGATCTCTTTCTCCACTCTTCTGTCTTTTTGAAGCCTTTTCTTCCTTCAGCGAGTGTGTGAGAGAGTGTGTGTGTGTGTGTGTCAGCTGTGGTAGCTCTGACTGAAGCAGTGTGCTTACAGCCCTGAGCCAGGATAGAGGAACTGGACTTTGACCACAAGACAGGTGATGTCACTGCCAGAGCCAGAACATGTGTTTCACTTATTGCCTCGGACCGAGTGTGTGTGTGTTCGTATTAAAAAGGAGGCGAGAGAAAAAATGCGGTGTGCTCTTATTACTCAGTGTTCCGCTGCACATTATTCAAACATGCATGCGTGTCAAATCAAATTTGATTCGTCACATGCACCGAATACAACTGGTGTAGACTTTACTGTGAAATGCTTCCAATGAAGAGTTCTATTATAATGATTTTGAAAAATAAATAGTAACACAAGAGGAATAAAATAAAATACAAGAAGGGAGCTATATACAGGGAGTACCAGTACCAGATCAAAGTTCTGAGGTACGAGGTAGATATGTACATAAAGGCAGGGTTCAGAGAATAGGCATCAGGATAGATCAAATTAAATGAAAGAAACGAGCAGCAAATTGTGTGTGTGTGTGTTTCAGGGAAAGAAGGCATTCTCAGAAGTAATGTAAGATATTTCCTCAAACTGGTGTGCCTGTATTTGTTTGACTAGCGGCTTGCCTCTGATGTTTGTGAATGACATTACATGTTCACAGTGGATTTGTGACTCCCTCTGCCAGCTCTTTGACTTTCAGCTGGCTGGATCAACATACTGGAGCAGATTACTAAAGGGGGGGGGGGGGGGGGGGTGAAAACACTTGAAACTAAAACCCAAAACCTTCACTCTTGTTCTTTCCATTTTTATCTTCTTTCTCTCATTCCGTTATTATTTCCTCTCTTTTCACCTTGATGAAAAGGTAAACAAAGTGAAGTGAATGATTACCCCATGGTGTAACCCTGTAATCTCAGACACACTACTGATCTACAGCGGAGACTAAAAAGACTCTTACCTGGAAGGGTAAATGAGATCCGCTGTCATGGCAGCCCATGGAGTGTGTGCCATTAGTGTCAAATGGTTTCCTTTCCTTGACCTAAGGATAACTTCTGCATTTGAAAAGGAGCCAACAGGTCTCAATCTTGTTGCTCCCAGTCTCCCCGATCATTTCATTTAAGATCAGTGGTCATGTGGCAAAGACAAGTAAGCTTTTTATCACATTAGAAAACTGCCATTGTCCTGCCAGAACGCCCTCCTAACACAATTACTACTACAGCCTAGATTAGAATGAAGGTGTTTAATTTCAGCAATGTTAATATGGGGCTTTTCAGATTTCTACCTCACCTCCCAGACGCAAAACCAAAACAAACCCGCTTTCCCCAGACACAATAAACAAGTTGTGTCACCCAAACAAAACCTCTCAGTCACCTAGTCGCAACAGTTGGAGAAACACACTTTCTGCAGCTTTGGCGCTAACAAAGACCCAGATGCTAATGCGTGTGAGAATGCAAGGCCCACGCATGATTCAGTATGGGCCAACAATTAGCTGTGATGAGCTATAGGGGAGGATAGAGGGATAGAGCAGGGCCGTGGTGCTCTCTACCCGTCTGGCTCTCTTCCATTCTCTCGCTCCCTCCCACACACAAAGGCTGAGGTAAAGACGACAGGCGGCCAAACACTGAGGATGGGTGAAATTGGTGTGTATAGAGGGGTGTGCATGTGTGTTTACCAGGGTTAAAAGTTATTTCTGAATTTAGTTGCAAATTGCTTTTTAATTCCAATTCAGTTCTTGAAGATTTACCACTTCTAAGAACAACATTTGAATTTAAATTAAATTCAAATGGCTTTTTATATATTTTATTCTACATATCACTTTAAAAAAGGTTTATTATAGCATGTAGTATATGGTTGAAACGTTTTATTTTAAATCACATTCTCTTAAAAAAGCAATTTTAAATAAATGACAGTGGTCTGGACATATTCTAAACAGGTTGTGGGTTGTCTATAATAATTCATTTTCAGGAATGCATTAGATCAGACACTGCAGAATGACACTGAAAACACTGACATCTGTGAGTTGTAATCACCTAATATTTGAAATGGTATGTCCATTCTATGCATTAATAAGTGGCAGATCTTTGTCAAATAAGACTTCCATGTTTACTGTATCAGTTGAATTGGTTTTGAATTCAACGTCCTTACATTCAACATTCTGGTGATTACATGAGCAGAGTGGGTCTAGAGTGTGTGTCCAGGCCTATATGATAAGGGGGGAGTGAATGTTATGATCACAGTGAGATATTGATCCCAGGCTCCATCCTGCTCTGGATTGTTGAGCGTAAACACACTCACTCTTTCATCATTCACACTTACACCCTGACTACACCACTTGCGACGTGTGCTCAAGCGTTGCAAAAGCCATTTCAAAATCTATACATTTAAATTATTGCAGCGTCAACGAGCGCCTGCGTTGCCAAGGGCTAAAATAGAAGTCAGTTCTATTTGTGACGCAGATCGCGCTGCAAGTCCTGCCTCTCCCATCTCCTCAGTGGTTTATAGAAGCAGATACCCACATGCCATCTCCTCATTGGTTATACCCACGTGGGTGATTGAAAGACAAACTGTCATCGGTCGTCGTGGTAATACTATGAAAGTTCCGATGCCAATAACCATACAACTTTCAAAGTCACCCCACTTACCATCAAACACACAAAACCCCACCATGCATAACATTAACACACACACATTGAAAGACAAACTGTGTTATCGGTCGTCGTGATAATAGTATGAAAGTTTAGATGCCAATCACCATATAAAGTTCAAAGAAGAAAAAGCCTGGAAGGAGATGTGTGGATTAATTGTCGGAGTAGAGGAACTTGTGCATTTCAGGTAAAATAACTCAATGTTTACATCCCAGGACAAATTAGCTAGCAACAGCAAGCTAGCTAAATAGGACAATTTAGCTAGCAAGCTAAATTGCCATAAATGTTTAATGCTTTTGACCTGTCAACAAATTCATGTAATTGGTTCAGAGTTTGTTTTGATATTTTAACCTACGTGTCGTGATGGCGTTGATGTGGGGGGACAAAATAAATGTATGCACGATGGCGCACACTCGCAGCCAGTTTCGGTTCCGTGTTACGAGGCCATCCCTTCATCGTCTTCGCCCTCAGAAACACACAGTCCTTCAGCACCCTTCCCACAACCCATAACGCTTGAAGCATACGCATTAGTATTTTCGGAAATTCAACACCGTTCTCATTTCAAAACCTTGCTTGTTGTTCAACAATCCTGAACAAACCCTTCCACATAAGGCAGTCCACAATCACTTCCAAAGTCGCCCCACTTACCAGCAAACACACAAAACCCCACCATGGATAACATTAACACACACACACACACACACAGTAACCCAAAACTTTCCATCCACCGAGTCTCCAGGGCCTGTTACAAGAGGGCAAAATGGGTAGTTTGAGGAGGTAGCCCATGGCAACAGTATGGTAGGTGAGTCAAACTGCCCGTCTCCCACAGCAAGGTTCCCGTTTACCACATTTACCAATTCCTCTGAAAAGACTCAAGCCTGGCGACACCATGGGATCTGACTTGTTACTATGGTAGACTAACTATAACTGAGCGGTTTTCTATGGTCCTTTCAACATACTGTCAAAACTCAGTCAAAAAAATAAGGAAAACAGGGACTTGTGCCATTGGACTGGGCCTAAAAGTACAATAATAATGACCACAAGGATTATCCATTTCTGTAGAACATATCGCATATCTTAAAACAGAATTACTGCCATGAGTAGAACTCTAAAAGCTACATAATGCCACAGTAAGTTTTATGAAAACAAAGTACAGGCCAATTCAGAGGATTCACTGTCTTACCTTTGTTGGAGGGACCCAGCAGCAACAGGAGCAGCATCAACATGAAAACAAAGAAGAGAGGCTTTGGTTAGAATAGAGACAGAACAGTAGTGCTGTACAACCCACCTGCACCGACTCAAAGCACGTGAAGGCAGTGGTGAATTGGCACACACAGACTAAAGAAGGATCACACCCAACACTGTTGAGATCAGCTCTCATTTGTATCCAACTGTAGTAGGGGTCGTCACCTTGCTCCTAACCTCCTTGCTACAGTACATTTGTCATGCAGAGACATAATGACAATTACAGAATTTTTCGCATTGTGTCAGGTTTGCATGTGGTCAAATTCTACTGCAGTCGCTGAACATGATATCGATTCAGGAAAAAAAAAAATTACATTTTATTTATAGAAACCAGTGTCCAGGGAATAGAAAGGCATTCAAGAAAATGCTGACAGTACTTTTTTTCATGCAAAATGTAAAAGTAAGCATGAAGAACTGAGACTTCAACATGGTTTGCAGATTCTATCTAGCCTTCTGACCGGGGTGACCGGTGTTAACATTCTGACCGGTGTTAACATTCACAAGGTCGCAGAGCCAGACGGATTACCAGGACACTTACTCAGAATGCGCTGACCTGCTGGCAAGCGTCTTCACTGACATTTTCAAACTCTCCCTGCCCCAGTCTGTAATACCAAGCAGACCACCATTGTCACTGTGCCCAACAACGCCAAGGTAACCTGCCTAAATGACTATCACTCATCTGTAGCCATGAAATGCTTTGAAAGGCTGGACATGGCTCACATCAACACCATCATCCCAGAGAGCCTGGACCCGCATACCACCCCAACAGATCCACAGATGACGCAATCTCGATTGCACTCCACATTGCCCTTTCCCACTTGGACAAAAGGGACACCTACATGGAGAATGCTGATAATTGAATACATTTCAGAGTTTATAACCAGTGCCCTCGAAGCCCATTACTACGCTAAGGACCCTGGGACTAAACACCTTCTGTAACTAGATCCTGGACTTCCAGACGGGCCGCCCCCAGGTGGTGAGGGAAGGCAACAACACATCCACCACGCCGATGACAAAAGTGGTAGGCCTGATCACCGACGACAGCCAATATGGACGAGGTCAGAGACCTGGCAGGACAACCTCTCCCTCAACGTCAGTAAGATGTATAGTATAGTTAAACACGTACACACACACACACACACACACACTACTGTCTATCTATCCTGATGCCTAGTCACTTGACCTCTACAGTACCAGTCAACGTTTGACGATGTCCAGTACATCTACCAGGAATCCCTCCACATCGACTTGCTACTAGCGCTCCCTGTATACAGCAACGTTATTTTCTCCTCCCTGTTATTGTGCATCTATTCCTCATGTCACTATTATCCATGTCATGTTTTCATCTCATCATTAAATCTGCACAGTTGGAAAAGGACCCGTAAGCACTTTACCGTCCGTCTATGAAGCATGTGACACACAACATTGGATATGAATCAAGGCAGGACACACACATCTTATTCATAGACCGGACACAGAGAACCCAGTATTCTAAAATGGCTGAACAGGTGCACACCGAGCCAGAGTGGAGGAAACCCCCTAATGTATGATGTTGATCTCCGCTGTCAAAGCAGTACAGTAGACTGAACACCGAGCAGAACAATTCCACAGCTCACAGAGACAAGGGAATGTCTTGAAAATAAGAATTTGTTCTTAACTGACTTGCCTGGTTAAATAAAGGTAAAATAAAATAAATAAAAAATGTCAGCTAGACCCAAACTACTGTTCTCTTCAAAGCTCTGTATAGCTGACACTCAAGAAGAGAGATGAAGCACAAACAGCAGCAGACTGTGTGGGAGCCAGAGGGGTGTGTGTGTGTGTGTGTGTGTGTGTGTGTGTGTGTGAGATAGATACTGCCACAGGCGCCAAATCACAGCACTAATCAAACGTGCAGTTCTCCAATCACAGGTTGACTGTTTAGCCCATGACACCTCAGCCCATCTAACACACGGAGTGAAGCCGCAGTTGCCAGACACCATCGATTTTTCCCACGTCGTACCAGAGAGTTGCATCGTGAAAACACTATCGGTCTCCCCCAAGACAGCACCTTAAAAGGTCCGTCCCCTGCAGAACCGGCAACCCCCTCGGTCTAAAAGTGGAAAGAACCTGCTTTGATGAATAGACAACACATGGGACAGCTTTGAGTGTGAGAGGGTCACGAGGTGAAACACACACCGTCTCACAATGAAGCATTCATCTAGGAAAAGCAGGGAGTCGTTCTGGACACTGTCATGCGAGAGCAGAGAGGAGAGAGAGAGAGCGAGATGACTGAGGGTACAGACTGCCCCAAGGGGGAGGAAATGGAACAGCTCCCGCAGAGCACAGCCAGTGGTCTCTCCCAGTTGGGGCAGAGTGAGAGGGGGATGGGAGAGATAAAGAGATAGAGGGATATCTGCAGACACCTAAATGTAGGTCACCCAGAGCACAGAGATGGAGGGAGATATGGAGAGAAAAATATGTAGAAAGATAGGAACGGGAGGGGACTAATGAGAACAGACAGAGATAAGACAAGAGAGAGCGCTAGAAACTAAATAATATAAATTGTATGAACTGGTAAGGAAAGGAGGGAAATAAAGAAATTATGGAAAACCAAGTCACCGAGAAAGGGATAGGCTATAGCAGTGGTTCCCAAACTTTTTATAGTCCCGTACCCCTTCAAACATTCAACCTCCAGCTACATACCCCCTCGGTCAACGCACTCTCAAATGTTTTTTGCCATCATTGTAAGCCTGCCACACACACACACACACACTATACGAAACATTTATTAAAACGTAAGAATGAGTGTGAGATGTCACAGCCCGGCTCGTGGGAAGTGACAAAGAGCTCTTATTGGATCAGGGCACAAATAATAATAATCAATAATGTTGCTCTTTATTTAACCGTTTCACATATAAAACCTTATTTGTTTGGTTGCAAAGGGCATCAGTGTCTTAACTAGAGGTCGACAGATTAATTAGGGCCAATTTCAAGTTGTCATAACATTCGGTAAATCAGCATTTTTGGACGCCGATTATGGACAATTACATTGCACCCCACGAGGAGACCGTGGTACCGGTTACGAGAGTGCAGCAAGGAGCCAAGGTAAGTTGCTAGCTAGCATTAAACTTATCTTAACATAATCACTAGTTAACTACACATGGTTGATGATATTACTTGGTTAACTAGCTTGTCCTGCATTGCAAATATTCAATGCGGTGCCTGTTAATTTATGTGAAAAATTTGAAGATTTTTTTAAAAATATTTTTAATGTGAATCACATTTTTAATTGACGAACCTCCAACGGCATTGCGCATACCCCTGGGAATACCTGGGCTAGGGTATACATAAAAATAAGGCGTGTCGTAAAATAATGCTGGTCAGTGGCTATGTACAGAGCATTACATTCAGCGAAGTGACAAAAATCTCTTGGCATGGCGAGTGGAGCACAGAGAGAGAAACGGGGCCATGAACAACTGTGGGGGGGGGGGGGGGTCGGAATGTGTTCAGGACTATTTAGGGGAAATCTGGCTTGAAGGGGAGTCTGCTAGAGCCCCCTCCCAAATCCCCACCAGCAGATTGCTACAGATTAGGGGGCCGGAGGGGAGACTTTCAGAGAGAATGGTGTTTGCTGCATTTTGCCTTTCCCATACCACCTGACATTCCAAATCACATTTTGCGCATCGTTGCTTGTACGTGTCAATGTCCTCATTTTGTATATAGAGTGAACTGAATTGACCCTTTCGAACCACATATCCACCCAGAGCTTTTAAGGAAGTCATACCATAATAAATTAAATAAAAACACCACAGCTGTGATGGAAACAGGAAGTGTCAGTACAATTTTATAAATGGAGACAGATCATTTGTTCGTTGGACATGGTGGGATCTTTCTGTGTATGTAAAATTAATTATGCGAGAAGTGGTTTGTGGAAACACCTTTATGCTTAAAGATTGATATAATAACAACCATCATATCGAAGTAAACCTGGAGTCACGCAATGATATGGTGTCGTCCTCCCACCACGACTCGGAAAACATTGCCGTTTATTAGGCTACACTTCACAGGGTGAGGAGCCTGATGCTCCTCTCCAATAAATATCAAGGGTCTTAATCTGGTGACATGATGATCTATGACTGCAGTTTGACAAATACCTCTCGCTCTAATCTATAACTAAATCTGATCGCGTAGACCAGCTTACACACACAGCATCGGTTGGATATAGAGCACATGTTCCAAGACCAGAGTAGGCACATTTGCTACACTACATGGCAAAAAGTATGAGGACACCCCTTCAAATTAGTGGATTTGGCCATTTCAGCCACACCCATTGCTGACAAGTGTATAAAATTGAGCACACAGCCATACAATCTCCATAGACAAACATTGGCTGCAGATTGCCTCTTAGTTAACATGCCACCTTTCCAACAAGTCAGTTCGTCAAATTTCTGCCCTGCTAGAGCTGCCCCGGTCTACTGTAAGTGCTGTTACTGTGAGGTGGAAATGTCTACGAGCAACATTGGCTCAGCCGCAAAGTGGTAGGCCACATAAGCTCACAGAACGGGACAGCCGAGTGCTGAAGCACTAAAAATAGTCTGTCCTCAGTTGCAACACTCACTACAGGCTTCCAAACTGCCTCTGGAAGCAAAATCAGCACAATACCTGTTCGTCAGGAGCTTCATGAAATGGGTTTCCATGGACGAGCAGCCGCACACAAAACCTAAAATCAACATGCACAATGCCAAGAGTTGGTTGGAGTGGTGTAAAGCTTGCAGCTCGTTCTCTGTAGTGATGAATCACGCTTCTACATCTGGCAGTCTGACGGACGAATCTGTGTTTGGCGGATGCCAGGAGAACGCTACCTGCCCAAATGCATAGTGTCAACTGTAAAGTTCGGTGGAGGTGTGATGGTTTGGGGCTCTTTTTCATGGTTCAGACTAGGCCCCCTTAGTTCCAGTGAAGGGAAATCTGAACAATAGAGCATACAATGACATTCTAGACAATTCTATGCTTCCAACTTTGTGGCAACAGTTTGGGGAAGGACCTTTCCTGATTCAGCATGACAATGACCCCGTGCACAAAGCGAGGTCCATACAGAAATGGTTTTCAAGATTGGTGTGGAAGAACTTGACTGGCCTGCACAGAGCCCTGACCTCAACCCCATCGAACACCTTTGGGATGAATTGGAACAACGTCTGCGAGCCAGGCCTTATCTCCCAACATCAGTGCCAACCTCACTAATGCTCTTGTGGCTGAATGGAAGCAAGTCCCTGCAGCAATGTTCCAACATTAGTGGAAAGCCTTTCCAGAAGAGTAGAGGTTGTTATAGTAGAATACCCATGATTATTAATACCCATGATTTTTGAATGAGATGTTCGACGAGCAGGTGTCCACATACTTGACGTTGTATTTAATGTTTTTGTGATAAAAAAATAATCAAAAAAATTAAATAACAAATCGGTAGAGTTAAAAATGCAATTGAAACGTGAAAATAAGCAAAAAAGTACATTTTGTGTGCACTACGTCGTCACACACTGATTTCACCAAGTCAGTTTGGTGAAAACACACCACTGGTGGGAAAAATGTGCATATTTTATTCTATGCAGATTTTACAGTCTGTCGCCAATTGGATGGAAACCTAGCTACTCACTGAGACATCATTACTATTTATATGTTCATTGTTCAGCATCTCATCACATTGTGTGTCACAAAAAGCCTTCCCCATGCCATACCAGAAACAAGAACCGGTGTAGACAATCGTGCGTGCGTACGGTCTTCAATGCCTCACACATTGAGATCTTAGTCCTTTGGCTGGAACCATTTAGGCTTTATTAAGCGAGGGATAAAGGGATAAGAGGAGAGAGAAGAGAGAAGACAGAAGGATGAGTCTACGGAAAAAAACACTTAGGCAGGGGAGAGAAAATAGAACAATGTCTTCTTTAACAATAAACCAAGGTCGAGCGAAAGCTCCAGGCTTGTGTGCGTAGACTAAATCCAATTGCTTGGCGTACTCGCAAAACAAATAAGGACCAGACAGAAACACGTTAACTGAGTTTACAGTCAGCATTCAACAGTGGACATTTTACACATGTGCTCTTGTATTAGACAAATGACTGAAGGCATCAATCATGTTAGAGACTATACACACTGGGGTTGTGTGTGGCTGCATCCCGGCATGTGTATACATTGAATTATGACATTATGCCAGTGTATCATTGCTATCGCCTCATGACTTACTGCATCTTTATTTATTTATATTATTTAGCGTTCCTCTGTAAATTAAAACTATACATCATGAGACAAAAAATATTGTCTTGTGATGTGCACATGCCCGCCTAATAAAAAGGTCAGGGGACTAACAGTGTGTGTGTGTGTGTGTGTATCACATGCCTGGGAGTCCAGGGGTGTCTCAGGAGAGGTCAACCCCATTCTCGCACACTCCATAAAGGGGTGGGGCATGGTGGTGCAGTGTATAGACTCCAGAGGAACATCCTCAACAGGCCTGGACATGTCCTCACAAACCACCGAGCTGGGAGAGCTGCCATATAGAGGCCAGTGGCCGTTTTAGGAGTAGGGCTGACTTGCTAGAAATAAAAAAATCCACTCTCTTTGGGTGGGGAGGAATTGAAAGAGTGGGAGATGGAGACGAGAGGAAGAGTTGTAAGGATGGAGAAGACCGACACGGTCAGAGGAAAAGAGAGCAACTAAAAGAGATTGAGAGGGCAAAAGGAGGTAGAGACAGAAAGACACCCAGTAGGAGGAGAGAGATGCACTATATTGCTCAGCAACAGCCTCATGTTGAGTAATGGCGGCGACACATTCTAGGTGTGGTTGTGGCTCTGGGGTATTCACATACTCCTGTCTCGGGGAATTTGTGACAGCCACATCTGCGCATACACACACACCTGCTCCCAACTTGAAGTCTAGACAGTCTGGCTGCCCAAATGTAGTGTCAGTTCCACAGTTGTCTGAGGTAAAGAGACAGACAGGAGACACCTGTCCACCATTGTACACACCTAGCTCTAAGTCATTAGCAGGATATAGCATTTCCCTAACTCACATTGGCCACGTTTCAGTGTCAGGGTCAGCCAGTTCAATGAGAACCAATTTAGCATTGCACTCATATCAAATCAAAATTGAATTCATCACATGCTTTGTAAACAACGGGTGTAGACTAACAGTGAAATGCTTACTTACGGGTCATTTTCCAAAAATTCAGAGTTAAAAGAAACAAACAGACAATTGAAATAGTGACATGGAATAAATAAATACAGTGAATAATGAATCAAAATAACAAGCAAGAATAACATGGCTATATACAGGGAGTACCAGTACCGAGTCCATGTGCAGGGGTACGAGATAATTGAGGTAGCTATGTACATATGGGTAGAGATAAAGTGGCTAGGCAACAGGATAGATAATAGACAGTAGCAGCAGCGTATGTGGTCAGTGTGAAAGTATGTATGTATGTGTGTATGTGTGTGTGTGTGTGTGTGTGTGTGTGTGTGTGTGTGTGTGTATATATCTCTAGAGTCCAGTGTGTGCGTGCATAGAATCAGTGAAAGAGTTAGAGAAAGACAATGGTCCCGTTGGTTACAGACTTCGTGAACTGGTACTCTTTGCCGTGTGGTAGCAGATAGAACAGACTACAACTTGGGTGGCTGGAGTCAGACTATTTTTTGGGCCTTCCTCTGACACCGCCTGGTTGGCAGGGAGCTCGGCCACAGTGATGTACTGGGCCGTACTCACCACCCTCTGTAAGCGCCGTGCGGTGGATGCAGCCAGTCAAGATGCTCTCAATGGTGCAGCTGTAGAACTTTGAGGATCTGAGGGCCCATGCCAAATCTTTTCAACCTCCTGAGGGAGCCTCCTGTTGTGCCCTCTTTACAACTGTGTTGGTGTGTGTGGACCATGGTAATGCCTTAGTGATGTGGACACCGAGGAACTTGAACCTCTAGACCCGCTCCACTACAGAAAACTATTTCACCACAGCTAATTTAAAGTGTGCGGAGCGCAAACTTTCAGAAAATTCTCTAACTTCCGGTGCGCGTTTACTGTGAACACTGAGGCTGTACCCTCTTTAAGTTATAGTTTTAACAGTGGCCAAGTAGGCTACTGTGGCTATTTGATCATAATGTAGGCCTCCCAGAGTGGCCTCCCACCAAAAACAATGGAGAAAATGCATCCCATCACATTTTAACATGAAAATATATGTTCTATCATCCAGCCTACATGTGTGGTGTTCAACGTAGGCCTACATTCCATGAGACTTTTGAAAAAAACATGCAGGGCACGACATTATCCACTTCAGACAAGGAGGTGCTTCAGACAAGGAGGTGACTGAAAATGTTGTGCTGTTTGATACAAAATAACATTCATAATTATTCCCCTTCAATTATTACAGAGAATCAGACAAATTATGCTACCCTCTGCCTATTGGCGACATTGCATATTCAAGGACGTCTCAAAATACAACTTTGCTCATTTAAGACAAAAATATATAATCACACATTTTGTGCTCTTGTAGGAAGCAATCACTCCCCCATTGCTGACTACAAATGATCTATAACTGGGTTAATAACTTACTAAATAGCAAAGGATTTGGCTACATGCAGCTCTTGCTTTGATCTCAAAACAAGCGCATCTACTCATGACCGCTCATGCTGTAAAAACAGTCCAGTTCAAAGTGAATGGTCTATTTGCCTATAGGCCTACTGCAGCTCTGATTAGTTATGGCACACAGGTCTGTGTAGAGTACGGGCCTATCGATGAAATAGAATCTTACTCTGATGCATTCTGCCTACAAAAAAAATATCTTGCAAAGTATGTTTTGTTTCGGTATGTTGCATTGAAAGTGGCTAATACTGTGTTGATTCAAATCACAATTCCCACAGTAAAGGGAAACTATGATAATGTTAACTAACTGGGAAAACTAGAAAGTTCAGTGAAGTTCAATCTCGTGCTTCTCTGTGCGGGTGTACATTTCTTCTGCATGGCAGTCCAGGGGGGAGCTGTGTGCCCGGAGCTTAGCGAGAACATTGCTCATGACATAACTAGGCTACAAAGACCAATTTAGCTTTTTGCTAATGCTACCTAGCATAATAATGCTAAATACTATGAACGCAAGCCATTTTGGTGGGAACCAATATTAGCACTGTCTAATACTGCACTAAATGGCTAAGCCACTAACTATGTGCCTACATTGTTAAATAGACCACATTAAACAGACCTGTGAAATAAAATAATTTGATGTCTATAAAATTGCATTATCCCCGAGGGCTTTCCAGGCTTTGAAAGCACACTATAAAATAAAGATTAATTCATATTTATGAAGAGCTGAGCATAGATGGGGCCTATAAAAACAAGTGTGAATCATGGTCAGCATTAAAATAAAAGGTAATTTAGCTACATTACTTTAGGCTTTCATGTTATAGTTAAGGACGTCGCGTAAATAAATAGTCATGTTGAGTTGAGATAGCGGTGGCGGCATGTCTCTGGAGCATGAAAGGTCGTTGAGATTTGGAATGTTTAAACTAGCCGAGGCTCAGCTTAGATCAAGGAACACGGTGCTATTGAAACAGTAGACTTTTCAGATAAGGTCTGGGTCGAGATTTGTATTCAGAGAGAAGAATAAAAAAGTAAAAATCACTGTCTTTTAGAGTGAGGTCACATTTCAAGGAGAAGCCATATTCATTGAGATTCCACACATTGTAGTTCAGTTTGGCCTTCAATGCTTTGCATTCACGGTGAATTGTTAATTGGGGGTGACTGTACGTATAGTGAGCGAGATAGAAATTGCTTTATTCAAATGCTATATTTTTTTTAAAATGGCAATTCCCACACATTGAACAGCCCATCACTCCAAAGTGCTAGAGCAGACAAAACATTTTGTTGAAATGTAGTCAGCGTTTAACCCTCCAGGCAAACTGGGAGCAGCATAACCTCTTCAGACATTAATTAAAACACAACGAGCTACATCGACACACACACTCCAGGCTGCCGCCCACTCTTCAGAAGAAAGACCTTACTTCATTAGTGGTTATTCATTAGGTTTTACCAAACCGGATGGAAGGAGGAAGGGAGAGACTGAGGGAGGGAGGGAAAGAGGGATGGAGAGAGAGATTGGGCATGCACTGTGGGGATGGATGGATGGTTATGAAAACAAATCAAGAGGGGTTCCTTGGGTACATAAATTAGACAAGCGAGGTGGTGGTGTGGGGGGGAGTCGCTGACCCTCCGGATCAAGCCATGTGTCCATCTACCACAGGCAGGAAGGACTGGACGGGCTTCATCTTCGACCTCATCTTTATTCGCCACGCCTAACCTCGAGACACAAAGCAACGTGGCCTTCTCGGCAGGGTTTTTACGACCGCCCTGCCCCGATAAATATCCATCATTCCACCCATTCATCCGTCTATTTAAAAAAAAAAACATCAATCTATTAATTCTTCCGTCAACCCATCCATAGGGTCAGCTTTCCTTTTTACGGTAAGAGAAGGCCAGAGGTCCACACCTCACACTGTATCCCTCTCTCCCGACAGCTGTCAATTTGACAGTGAGGAGACAGAAGGCTACCACCCCCCCTACAGAAGCAGTTTTGAGCGTATAGTTTCAGCATGGTAACCATCCCCTTCTCTCAGACCATGGTTCTTCTCTCTGTCTGTCAATAGGTCAGCTGCCATTTTTACAGCAACAGGGAGAGGAAATAGAAGGCTTCCACAGTCCACACCCTACAGTGGCAGGTTTTAGCACAGTCAGAATTTGCATGCTCCCTCTCCCAGTATCTCTCACCGCCTCACTCCCCCTCTGTCAATATGTCAGCTGTCATTTTTACAGTGAGGAAATACAAGTCTTCCACACCCTTTGGTAGCAGGTTTCAATGTAGTCAGAAAGTACAATATGCAACCCCCCCCCATCTTTGTCTGCCCTCACTCCCTCGGTCTCCACCATGTCAGCTGTCATTTTTTACAGTGACGAGACAGAATGCGTCCATATCCCCTTCACTCGCCAAGCCAACTCCCTCTCTTTCTCCCCACTACAGCAAGCTGTCATTCCTACACTCCTTAGTAGCAGGTATTAATGTACAGTCAGAATGTACTGCATGCCCCCACTCTCTCTCTCCAAGTATCTCTCCCTCCCCCTCCCTCGGTGTCCACCATTTCAGCTGTCATTCAGCTGCGCTTCAGTAGCAGCTATCAGTATCCACTGTACAGTCAGAATTCAGAACATGGCACCCCTTCTGTGAATACCAATTGGTGAAATCCTATGACTGCACTGAACCCTTTAGAGTCCGGGCAGGCAAACCCAGACACGCCCATCAACGGCCGTGTCTGAAGTTCTGAACTGCATGAGAAAAGGGTCGGCAACAACTGGAAATACTTCACTGTGTATCGAGTTAACCTCTCCGTCGCTTCCTCATCAATCATTCTCTCCATGTCCATCATCGCACCCTTCTCCCTCGGGCTGCCTGCGTGTTCGCTCGCTTGTACTGGGGCCCATTGCTGTTCCAATGGCTCGTATCCACCTGTTCTACTCTTTCGTTTAAACTCGTTTCCTCCCAAACTATAGGACTAGAACCGCCCTTGTATTTTCAATCTTTCGGCCTACTTTCTGTTGCCTGGTCTATTGCAAATGCTTCAACATAGCATTTAAAGGATATGTGGTCAAATGGCACATTACTGTATCAATGGAGGCACAATGACCAGGTTCATGATCCAGAGTGCAAAAACATGCTACTGTCGCATGTGCTGCCAACAGCAGAAGTGAGCTTCTTGAGCCACCGCTTTCCATAATGTCACTTCAGCCAAACATCACATTCACCAGTTACACTTCCATTGGTGGAAGAAAGGCAGCACATTGCTACAAAATAAATAAAACATAATAAAATAGGCCTTTGTTTCTTTCGCTCTCCTCCTTCCCTCGCTCGATTCCCAATCCCTGTGTGTTTTCTTAGACCGGTAAGGCATTCCTCTCAGGGAATTTCTCCTTTCATCAGCACCTAAGTGCAGTAACATTTACACACACACACACACCTCTATTTTACAGTGACCTTTCCCTTTCTGAAGGAGAGAACAAATCAGAGACCTCGGGGCTAGCATTTTCTTTTTTTATACAAGATACTGACATAGATAAAATATACTGAGAAGAATGTACAAGCTGAAGGTTTTGTTAAAGTATTTCTCACAGACATATTACTATGGTGAAGTAGTGGATTGATCTATAAAAATAACCCTGATGTTTATTTGTCTTTCCCTGCGGTTTTCTCCAGGGGCAGTAGAACAGGAAGAGAGAGAAACAAACCTAACATCCAAGACGATACACACTACCGTTCAAAAGTTTGGGGTCACTTAGAAATGTCCTGGTTTTCCATGAAAACATACATGAAATCAGTTGCAAAACAAATAGGAAATATAGTCGACGTTGACAAGGTTATAAATAATGATCTTTAATTGAAATAATGACGTTGTCCTTCAGACTTTGCTTTCGTCAAAGAATCCTCCATTTGCAGCAATTACAGCCTTGGAGACTTTTGACATTCTAGTTGTCAATTTGTTGGTAATCTGAAGAGATTTCACCCCATGCTTCCGGAAGCACCTCCCACATGTTGGATTGGTTTGATGGGCACTTCTTACGTACCATACGGTCAAGCTGCTCCCACAACAGATCAACAGGGTTGAGATCTGGTGACAGTGCTGACCACTGACCATTATAGACAGAATACCAGCTGACTGCTTCTTCCCTAAATAGTTAGTTATTGTATAGTTTGGAGCTGTGCTTTGGGTCATTGTCCTGTTGTAGGAGGAAATTGGCTCCAATTAAGCGTCGTCCACAGGCGGCAAATCTGTACGAATCTCACACTAACACAACCAAAGCACCCCCAGACCAACACATTGCCTCCACCATGTTTGACAGATGACGCCAAGCACTCCTCCAGAATCTTTTCATTTTTTCTGGGTTTTTCTTTGCAACTCTGCCTAGAAGGCCAGCATCCCGGAGTCGCCTCTTCACTGTTTTTTACCTTTATTTAACTAGGCAAGTTGGTTAAGAACAAATTCTTATTTTCAATGGCCGAGGAACAGTGGTAAAAAACTGCCTTGTTCAGGGGCAGAACGACAGATTTGTACCTTGACAGCTCGGGGATTTGAACTTGCAACCTTTCGGTTACTAGCCCAACGCTCTAACCACTAGGCTACCCTGCCGCCCCAAAGTTGAGACGGGTGTTTTGCGGGTACTATTTAATGAAGCTGTCAGTTGAGGACCTGTTAGGTGTCTGTTTCTCAAAACTAGACACTAATGTACTTGTCCTCTTGCTCAGTTTTGCACTGGGGCCTCCCACTCTTTCTATTCTGGTTAGTGCCAGTTTGCACTGTTCTGTGAAGGGAGTAGTATACAGCGTTGTAAGAGATATTTAGTTTCTTGGCAATTTCTCACATGGAATAGCCTTAATTTCTCAGAACAAGAATAGAATAGATTTCAGAAGAAATCGCTTTGTTTCTGGCCATTTTGAGCCTGTAATCCAACACACAAATGCTGATGCTCCAGATACTCAACTAGTCTAAAGATGGCCAGTTTTATTGCTTCTTTAATTAGAACATCAGTTTTCAGCTGTGCTAACAATTGCAAAGGGTTTTCTAATGATCAATTAGCTTTTTAAAATGATAAACATGGATTAGCTAACACAACGTGCCATTGGAACACAGGAGTGACGGTTGCTGATAATGGGCCTCTGTACACCTATGTAGATATTCCATTAAAACATTTTTTTTTAAAAAATCAGCTGTTTCCAGCTACAATAGTCATTTACAACATTAACATCTACAGTGCCTTGCGAAAGTATTCGGCCCCCTTGAACTTTGCGATCTTTTGACATATTTCAGGCTTCAAACATAAAGATATAAAACTATTTTTTTGTGAAGAATCAACAACAAGTGGGACACAATCATGAAGTGGAACGACATTTATTGGATATTTCAAACTTTTTTAACAAATCAAAAACTGAAAAATTGGGCGTGCAAAATTATTCAGCCCCCTTAAGTTAATACTTTGTAGCGCCACCTTTTGCTGCGATTACAGCTGTAAGTCGCTTGGGGTATGTCTCTATCAGTTTTGCACATCGAGAGACTGACATTTTTTCCCATTCCTCCTTGCAAAACAGCTCGAGCTCAGTGAGGTTGGATAGAGAGCATTTGTGAACAGCAGTTTTCAGTTCTTTCCACAGATTCTCGATTGGATTCAGGTCTGAACTTTGACTTGGCCATTCTAACAACTGGATATGTTTATTTTTGAACCATTCCATTGCAGATTTTGCTTTATGTTTTGGATCATTGTCTTGTTGGAAGACAAATCTCCGTCCCAGTCTCAGGTCTTTTGCAGACTCCATCAGGTTTTCTTCCAGAATGGTCCTGTATTTGGCTCCATCCATCTTCCCATCAATTTTAACCATCTTCCCTGTCCCTGCTGAAGAAAAGCAGGCCCAAACCATGATGCTGCCACCACCATGTTTGACAGTGGGGATGGTGTGTTCAGCTGTGTTGCTTTTACGCCAAACATAACATTTTGCATTGTTGCCAAAAAGTTCAATTTTGGTTTCATCTGACCAGAGCACCTTCTTCCACATGTTTGGTGTGTCTCCCAGGTGGCTTGTGGCAAACTTTAAACAACACTTTTTATGGATATCTTTAAGAAATGGCTTTCTTCTTGCCACTCTTCCATAAAGGCCAGATTTGTGCAATATACAACTGATTGTTGTCCTATGGACAGAGTCTCCCACCACAGCTGTAGATCTCTGCAGTTCATCCAGAGTGATCATGGGCCTCTTGGCTGCATCTCTGATCAGTCTTCTCCTTGTATGAGCTGAAAGTTGAGGGACGGCCAGGTCTTGGTAGATTTGCAGTGGTCTGATACTCCTTCCATTTCAATATTATCGCTTGCACAGTGCTCCTTGGGATGTTTAAAGCTTGGGAAATATTTTTGTATCCAAATCCGGCTTTAAACTTCTTCACAACAGTATCTCGGACCTGCCTGGTGTGTTCCTTGTTCTTCATGATGCTCTCTGCGCTTTTGACGGACCTCTGAGACTATCACAGTGCAGGTGCATTTATACGGAGACTTGATTACACACAGGTGGATTGTATTTATCATCATTAGTCATTTAGGTCAACATTGGATCATTCAGAGATCCTCACTGAACTTCTGGAGAGAGTTTGCTGCACTGAAAGTAAAGGGGCTGAATAATTTTGCACGCCCAATTTTTCAGTTTTTGATTTGTTAAAAAAGTTTGAAATATCCAATAAATGTCGTTCCACTTCATGATTGTGTCCCACTTGTTGTTGATTCTTCACAAAAAAATACAGTTTTATATCTTTATGTTTGAAGCCTGAAATGTGGCAAAAGGTCGCAAAGTTCAAGGGGGCCGAATACTTTCGCAAGGCACTGTACACTGTTTCTGATCAATTTGCTGTTATTTTAATGGTCTTTTTTTTTTTTGCTTTTCTTTAAAAAACAAGGACATTTCTAAGTGACCAAACTTTTGAACGGTAGTGTATATATAAATAAGAGTGAGAGAGAGAAAGAGAGGAGTGCAGAGAAAGAGCGAGGGCAAGTGAGAGGAGAGGGAGAGAGAAAGAGGAGTGCAGAGAGCCGAGAAAGAGCGAGGGAGTGAGAGGAGAGAAAGAGCAGAGAGTGTTCGAGGCCTCAACTCTCCGTCAGAGAGAAAGATTTCATTCATTCGCCCCCGACAAACACCACCACTCTGCGCTCTCTCCTTCTTCCCTCCTGCTGTCCTTTCTCTTGGCCTTTCTTGCTCCCCCTCCTCTTCCTCCCCCCATAGCTCCCCGCTATTGATGCGTGTACCCAGTGAATGGGCAAATAGCAGTCTGCATCGCTGTGATCTGCTGGCGCTCACACCCACCTCCTCCATGGCCTAAAGAGGAGCTTGTTGGAGCGAGACCACCACAGCTCTCAAGCAGCAGAACTAGGTCTCTGGAGCCATGACGTGCCAGACGGCTCTCCAACACATTGACCAGTTTCCTGATTCGCAACAATGAAAACGTGTCCCTGTAGCATCAAGCCACCCACCCATTTCCAGAGCCCTGGAGTTGGCGAGGAGTTTATTGGAGCGAGATCACAGCTCTGTCAGCCTGAACAAGACATCTATCCGCAGCAAGAGGCCGATTACTTCCTGCCAGTAAGAACCGATTTAGGACCTGTGATTCTCACTACACAGTAAACTGAACCTAAACTAGTTGCCATGCAAATAGAGTAACAAGCTAACCACATGCATTTCAATAGGTCTAGATGTGTTCTCACGACGGGTGTTATGGCTACATGTGTGGCTGTTACACATTATGATAAAGGTGCCACAACAGAAAGCATCTCCCATCTCTTCTACTGTGGAATGTTCCAGAATGCAGACCTTGTTAAGTAATGAACAGGGGAAGGGTGGTGCTCATTAAAACAGACCTCTATTATGTTCCTCCCCAGAGGAAAATAGAACTGGGAGTCGTCTCCTCCACAAATAAACTACACCCCACCCGCGCGAAGTGTTGAGCATTCGAAACCGTCGCAACCTTTACCACAACAGACTGTGGAAATAGCGAGACCTATTCAAATGAAACGGTTTTCTTTAGTTGTGTTAGTCACTATTATTTTTAAACAGAGCTGTAAGATGCCCTTATTAAGAGGGCTATTAGGGGTGGTGAGTAGGAAAGGGGATAGCCCAATTTAGAGTGCCGCTTCTGATTAGTGTTGTTGAGCTTACTTTAAAAAAGTGGTCATAGTGCAATTTCCTTCATGGTACAATTACGCACAAGATATTTAGCTCAAGGGTAAAATGAGCCCGTAGGAGCATTTGTAAAGACAGAGTTTGCACAGAGAGCAATGGAACATGGAGAAAAATAACAGGAACAGAACAGTGCCTCGGTGCACACCTAATATACACTACATTGTATAACAGGCATATTGCAGGGGAAGACAGCCCAGTGCGAGATAACAATCAATCCCGTGATGTAGGGCACAAGTTATTAGTAGCGGGGCACGAGGACAGAGCAGTCATTAGGAGAGAGATAGACATGCAGACATTGACGGTCATACTGAACAAGTAATGAGTGTGCAGAGAGAGTAGGACTGACAAAAGTGAGTAATGACCAGAGAGAGAAAGAGGCAGAGAATCTGAGAAGGTAGTTCTGTCCTCAAGGAAGAGAGAAAAAGACAGAGACACAGACCGAGGCCGACAGAGACAGACCGAGAACGAAAGAGACAACTGTCTCAGGGGGAGGGTCAGTCAATGAGTCTACAAGCTACTGATGACAGGTAATTAGATAGCAGCTCAGCAGCAGCTCAGGACCTCCCACAGATGCTGTCCCTCAGCTGTTGGGACTTCCCCTGAGACAACAGAGGTGAAAAGTCAGACACCACGCTAAGGTGTGTGAGGTCAAAGAGCATCTTAAGGAGGAAGCCTATTTTTATTTTACCTTTAACTAGGCAAGTCAGTTAAGAACAAATTATTTTCAATGACTGCCTAGGAACTGCCTGTTCAGGGGCAGAACCACAGATTTGTACCTTGTCAGCTCGGGATTTGAACTTGCAACCTTCCGGTTACGAGTCCAACGCTCTACCACTAGGCTACCCTGCCGCTTTAAGAAGCCTCCTGACGCCTTAGATGCTTCCTCAAAGGTTGCCTCTTCACTCAGCTCCTCCTTCCATTGCCATTTGAAATACCATTAGATCAAAAAGGGAAACATGAAAGACCTCCTTATTGATGTAACAGATATCAATAATATCAAATCGGAGTTGAAATGCAATTCTGTAAAGACTCGCTTTCAAATCCTATTTGAATATTTTGAGTATGTAATGCTCGTTTTATTCCATGGTGACAAAAGCATTTAACGGATTAGCCAACAATCTCCTCTACCATCTCTGATCCATCTCGTCGTTGCTCTGGTATTAAAAATGTCGGACAGTGTTCTATACCCTAGTCAGTTACTGGATCATTTTGTCTATTGCAGCCAAGAGGTGTGGAGAACACGTTGCAAGGGGAGCCAAAAAGGTGAGATCGGAGCAATCCCAGGCATGGCTGTACCCATGGCTCACAGCTATACGTCTGTTGTCGTGCTCTACCTCGCTCTGTTCTAATCTGTGAACTTGCACTCTCCAGAAACACACTTTCTCTCTGTCCGTGCTCACATTTTGCAGCATATTTACATCGAGCTTCAGGAATGAAAATCCAGATGTGCGTTCTACCAAAGCAGATGTGTGGAGCGTCTGCCTGATCTGTCCGACCCAGAGAGACGGACGCACACGCCACAACATGTTCTGCCCCGATCACTGTCTGTCAGTCTGTCGCAGGTACAAGCAGATGGCGCCCATCATGTCCAGTCCATGCCCACATACACAAAAACTCACCCAACACTAACTGACAAATCCACTAAAACATGCATTAAAACATACAGGTAACGCCAACATAAAAAGTGTCTTAAGGCGTTGGGCCAGAACAGCTTCAATGTGCCTTGGCATAAATTCGACAAGCGTCTGGAACTCTATAAAACAGTGTATCAGGCGCCGCTCCAGAATCTCCTATAAGAGTTTAATTGGGTTGAGATCTGGTGACTAAGACACACACACACACACACACACACACACACACACTTTAAACCCACTATGCTCCATTGAGACCCCTCTTTCAAAGTCACGGAGATCCATTCTTCTAGCCATGGCATCCAAAATAAATGGGCAACTGGGCATCTTTTCATGGTTCAACCACACCTGTGTGGAAGCACCTACTTTCAACAGACTTTGTATCCCTCATTTGCTCAAGTGTTCACCTTTATTTTGGCAGTTACCCGTAGGACTTCATATAATAAAATGTAGGCTAACCAAAATCACTGACAGGCAAATTTACCACCACGAACTGACCTAGTTTTTAGACACCCACATACAGACAGCCACTGAAATAAGGACAGTCTGTTACAGCCAAACTGAATCAATATTCAGAGCCATTTTTAAAAAGGAGACCGAAGACCCAGTGGTCTGTGTTAGCCAGAGGTTAGCCTAGCGGCTAGCAGTACGACGCCCAGCCACGTCGGTTTCTCCGATGAAGTAAATAAGACTCCAGACTCAATAGGATTTAGAAAATGTTATGACACAAGGTGATAAAGAGAACACTAGACGGGGGGGGGGGGGGGGGGAATGTTGATGAAACAACCGATTTGAGGGTGGAGGGTTGAAAAACACATCCCACGCCACCACGTGCCAGAACGCACAGATCCTTGAGTGCTTCCTGATGCAAACAATGCACAGATTTGGGCTCACAGACGCACGGCCCCGTTTGAGCGTTTTTTTTAAACATGTTTTATTTGAAGCATGTGGCCCACACCTGTTATCCTAGCAGTGTGGGATATAAAGATGAAGGGCTCGATTCTCCCTCTACGTTCTCAGATTACGTCGCAAAAGAGGTTTCTCCAACCCTGCCGTTTCTCAAGTTCATCATTCCATCCTTCTCTTTCTCCTAGTCCTTATCCTCGTCGTCACCACAAGTCAATTCTTTCCCAATTGACAGCAGAGATATTGTACTGGCATTCATTTAGTTATCATTGCAATGGAACGGAGGATAAAACTGGGCCATAAACAGAAGCAAAAAGAGCTGTCGGGTCAGTTCTGTGATAGACTCTGCATGGAGGGAACGGTCCGACAGTGGTTCCAGTCATCAGCGTAGCTGCACTGTAAACATGGCTTTTGGGAAGATCTACACGGAGGATCATTTGACTAAGCTGTGGAAGCTGTATCATGTGAAGTGGCGGTTTGTGTGTGTTTTGCTCATGAGCAGTCTGCACATTAAGCCTGTTTGTGTGCAGAGTGTGTCTGCCTGCCCGGATAGACAGTGTTTCGTTTTAGTTCCACTCCAGACACTGCATCTTTAAGACCGGTAGAACATGGCTTCCACTTCCTCTCCTCCCTCCCTGTCACTTCAGGAATGTTTCCCCAGCCCTGCGTCTCTCACTGTCGTGCTGTGTCACCGCTTGCATGACTGAGGCCTGCTAGCACACAACAGTCACTGTACTCATGCAGGTCTGACACACACACACAAACGCACTCTAAGACACTCCTGGAAATACCAGATGCCGTTTGCATATACACTGCTCAAAAAAATAAAGGGAACACTTAAACAACACAATGTAACTCCAAGTCAATCACACTTGTGAAATCAAACTGTCCACTTAGGAAGCAACACTGATTGACAATAAATTTCCCATGCTGTTGTGCAAATGGAATAGACAACAGGTGGAAATTATAGGCAATTAGCAAGACACACCCAATAAAGGAGTGGTTCTGCAGGGGGTGACCAGACCACTTCTCAGTTCCTATGCTTCCTTGCTGCTGTTTTTGTCACTTTTGAATGCTGACGGTGCTTTCACTCTAGTGGTAGCATGAGAAGGAGTCTACAACCCACACAAGTGGCTCAGGTAGTGCAGCTCATCCAGGATGGCACATCATTGCGAGCTGTGGCAAGAAGGTTTGCTGTGTCTGTCAGCGTAGTGTCCAGAGCATGGAGGCGCTACCAGGAGAAAGGCCAGTACATCAGGAGACGTGGAGGAGGCCGTAGGAGGGCAACAACCCAGCAGCAGGACCGCTACCTCCGCCTTTGTGCAAGGAGGAGCAGGAGGAGCACTGCCAGAGTCCTGCAAAATGACCTCCAGCAGGCCACAAATGTGCATGTGTCTGCTCAAACGGTCAGAAACAGACTCCATGAGGGTGGTATGAGGGCCCGACGTCCACAGGTGGGGGTTGTGCTTACAGCCCAACACCGTGCAGGACGTTTGGCATTTGCAAGAGAACACCAAGATTGGGATATTCGCCACTGGCGCCTTGTGCTCTTCACAGATGAAAGCAGGTTCACACTGAGCACACGTGACAGACGTGACAGTCTGGAGACGCCGTGGAGAACGTTCTGCTGCCTGCAACATCCTCCAGCATGACCGGTTTGGCGGTGGGTCAGTCATGGTGTGGGGTGGCATTTCTTTGGGGGGCCGCACAGCCCTCCATGTGCTTGCCAGAGGTAGCCCGACTGCCATTAGGTACCGAGATGAGATCCTCAGACCCCTTGTGAGACCATATGCTGGTGCGGTTGGCCCTGGGTTCCTCCTAATGCAAGACAATGCTAGACCTCATGTGGCTGGAGTGTGTCAGCAGTTCCTGCAAGAGGAAGGCATTGATGCTATGGACTGGCCCGCCCATTCCCCAGACCCGAATCCAATTTAGCACATCTGGGACATCATGTCTCGCTCCATCCACCAACACCACGTTGCACCACAGACTGTCCAGGAGTTGGCGGATGCTTTAGTCCAGGTCTGGGAGGAGATCCCTCAGGAGACCATCCGCCACCTCATCAGGAGCATGCCCAGGCGTTGTAGGGAGGTCATACAGGCACGTGGAGGCCACACAAATCCAGACCTCCATGGGTTGATAAATTTGATTTCCATTGATAATTTGTGTGATTCTGTTGTCAGCACATTCAACTATGTAAAGAAACAAGTATTTAATAAGAATATTTCATTCATTCAGATCTAGGATGTGCTATTTTAGTGTTCCCTTTATTTTTTTGAGCAGTGTATAAAGGGCTAAAGACATGCTTCTGAAAGTTACTCAATCACACTTCTGCATAGATTCACAGAATCTTTAAAAAAGCACCATCTATACAGCACTCTGTCCCTGTGCTGACAAGACAAAGTACAAACATGATCAACCTGAAACAAAGCATGCACAAAAAAAAGACAAATGTGCCTACTTGAAAAATATGATCATATTTGGAGAACAAGGCTCTACCACTTACTCACACATACCACGCATGTGCGCACACACACACACACACCTCATCCCAGCCAGGCTACAGAGCTCATTGATCCTCCTCCTGATGGGAGCGTCACCAACAGAGGACTTTACTACACCTCCTCCCTCCATTCCCATCTCCTCAGTCTTTTCTCCAACCCATACCACATCCTCTACCTCTCTCACTTCATCATTCCATCCCCACCTATCTCCTTTTCTCCTCCCTCATCCCCCTGCTAGCCCCTCACACCTAGAAGTGCTGGGTTCACCTTTCCATCCTGCCTCTCGGCATGGTATTGTTTTAGAGGGCTGATTAAAATGCGTGGATTAAAAGAGGGAGTGGCAGAGTAAGGGAACGACAGATTAGGTAGGGAGGGAGGAATGAGAGAGAGGGGGATTATAAAGAGGGGTGGCAGACGGGGAGACCAGCTAACCTGGAGGAGTGAAGTGCCCCCCCCCTTTCCCACTACTCCTCCGGTTGCAGATGGGGGGGCTTTTAATGCTACAGGGCATTTCCATGTAAAAGGACCAGAGCACCAACATGGGAAGTTTATAGGAGCATGTCAAATGAAACCTGAAAATGTATTTTTGTGGGAAAGAAGGAATATATGTTTTTAAATCCATCTTAAACATTAGGCATAGGTAAAGGCTGTGATTTCTGGATAAACAGACTGAAAAAGGAACTTAAGACTTTATCAGAAGTGCTGATATCAATTTTGTTGATGAATTACCTCCCCCAACTGGTACACTGTTAAGTTCAGCTGATAACTGTGTTCTTTCTCTTTCTGTCATCTGGTGGTCAAAGCAAGAGTGTGTTAAACAGTCTGGACAACCTCTGCCTTTCCCCCTCTTACTGACCCCTATCATGAGCCCCACCCCTTCCATTTACTTTAGCCAGCATCCTCACCCACTGAGCACCGACCGACACCGGACATCCTGATGGACCAGACCATATCTGGAACCCATCATAGACTTACGTTTAACAAGTTTGGATGACAGCAAAGTACAGTGAGTAGAGTACATTCCAATACAATAGTGCAGTAGATTGTAATGTACTGAACCCTACTCTGCTGACACCCCATTCTTTCTGCAGACATCTTTGAAGCTAAATTCAGAGTATATATTTAAAAACAGAGCTTTGGGGAAACTTGTTCGCATAAAAACTTGAGGGAGATTTTACTGTGAAGTCCGTTACCGAAGTTCTTCCACTGAATTTGCTTTTGTACATTCTGTGGAAATTGTTAAAAGTAGTCCTTGTTCAATTGTTTTTGCTTGGCGTACATTTTAAAGTGAAAAAAGAAACACCAGATTATATTCATAGGTCCTTCCATTAAAAGAAAACAAAGCCGCCTAAAGGGATTTTAGTTAGCATTATTTAAAAACGTAGCTAAATGCTAATACATCTCGAGCTTACAATTGTTAGCTAATAGCCCAGCGATATAGGTCGGTCTGTCATTCAAATCCCTCTCCTTCAGCTGCCATTGAGCAGGACCATGTGTGTGTGCTGCTCTGCTGTGACCCTGATTCCCCATGGCCTTTATAGCCTCTGTCTATCTGCCAGTAGCAGCTCACCCTGAACCTTGGCTCCTCCAACTGTCTTTCCATCAGCATCTCTAATTAATTCTCACTCCTCTTAGTAAAAAAAAATGTCTTTAAAAGAGAGAGATAAAAGAGCGAGAGAAGAAAGACAGGAGGTAGAATGCCTATTTGAAGGATCTGAGCAGACGATATGATGCCATGCAGACCTGCTTAAAACAACACAGCCTGGTGGGCACCCAGCGTGGCACAGAGCGCTATACTGCACTCCCGGCTCTGTGGGCCAAACTGGGTGATTAGAGAGGGGGGCAGAAATGGACCCACCCCAACAGATGGACTCTGACACACAAATACAATGTTTGCATGGGCATGCAGTTCTATACTACCTACTCTCGAACCATTTGCTTACAGAGCAGTAGTAGCAAATGCAGACAGGCAGGTAAAGTGGTGCAATCCATCACTACGTCCACTGTCGGATGAGTCAGCCATGGTTCCATCACCACCACTTAGCGGCTAAGTTGGTCATATCTAAACCACAGCCGTTCATTATGAGCACACAGTTGAGACCTGAACATTAAAAAGGAGATGTCCTTTAGAATACTCACTCTGTTTTGAAAGGGATTACAGTTTAAGTTCCTTAGTAGTAAAATGCTCTGCAAATGTGCTCATAAATGCTTAACCTACAGGTAGGTAGAGGTAGGGGAGATAAGGTGCTGATAAGGAGAAGTACTGCAACTCAATCATTCAATATTAAACATTGCCTATTCCCTTTATCAGCTTTACACCTTTCCTGAAAGGAGCGGAATGAAATTTGCCCCAATTCTCCCAAACCTGCAAGCTACTCCACTCAAAACTAGAGTCCATTCATTCGCTCCTTCTCCCCTCGTCTACCTTCTCCATTTTCCTTATCTCTCTCACATCCTTTTCCTGTAATTAGGGAGTCATTTTGCAGTCTCACTAAATCTTCCAGTCATCACCCCCCCCCCCTCTGTAATCCGGGAATGAGCTTCCAAATCAGATCCTCTTCCCTCCTCCTCATTCAACACTTTCAAAACATCCCTTCTTCCTTTCAACACTCCGGGATTCTGTCTGGAGCGCACTGTACTAAATGTGTCCCTTGTCTCACTGTTTCACCCTCTTTGACTTCACTAAACCCAGTGTGAAGATGATAGTTGTACTGCCAAAAAGAATATCCAATTAGTATTATCCTCTACAGCAGGTATTCCCAAACTGGTGTACGCCAAATACAAAATGAGATTCACTTGTTTTGTTTTTTTTAACTGTGCATTTAAATTTTCCTACGGGCCTACACATTTGGGTGAGTCCCCCCCCCCCCCACCTCAGTAGCCTCGTTTCACTACCCAAAATAAAATTAAACCAACTAGTGTTCAGCGAAATTAAACAATGTCAAATACAGGTAGCCTAGTCAAATAATTAACATCCAATCACATTAACCGTTACTCTCTCGCGGGAATTCCACTAACGGTCCGTATGTAGCTGCTGCTCATTCCGTTTGCTCGAAATGGATAAATGGTTTTAAAAAAGTAAGGCCCGCATCCATAGAGACACATAGCAGCTCTACTGGTAGTACTGCTACTACCAGCAGTACTACACCTGCACCTGTCGACAACACAAGTTGTTCTGCTTCCACGAGCACATCCAATGCTAGCATCAGGTAATTCTACATGTGTTGTTAGCCCAGCTAGCTTGGACACTGACAGTTGGGAATCTGATGCAGCCAAAGAGCTACTGCCCCCTTACTCTGGAAAGCACCGAACAGACAGGGAGGTTGGACCATCGAAAAGGTGCAAATATGATGAGAACTACATTGATTTGAGTTTCATTTATATATTGGGAGTAGTGCCTTTCCTCAGCCACAGTGTGTTATATGTGCAAAAGTACTCTCTCACAACTCAATGAAACCTTCACTCTTGCGCAGACATGCCAATATGAAAAAAAAAGCCACGGGAGATTGAGCGAGAATTAAGACGACTTTCGAGTAGTAAGACATGTATAAAAGCAACAGATAACATTAATAAGAAGGGGCTAGAAGCGTTTTATATGGTGAGCTGGTGGTCAAGATGTGTTGGTATCTGTACTGATGGCGCAAAAGCTATGACAGTGAGACATAGTGGAGTGGTAACGCGCGTGCTAGCAGTTGCCCCCAACGCCACTTGTGCACACTAGTATCCACCAAGAGGCTCTTGCTGCCAAGGGAATGCCTGACAGCTTGAAAGACGTTTTGGAAACTACAGTGAAAATGATTCACTTTATTAAAGCAAGGCCCCTGAACTCTCGTGTATTTTCTGCACCATGCAATGATATGGGCAGCGACCATGCAATGCTTTTACAACCTACAGAAGTGCGCTGGTTATCAAGGGGCAAAGTATTGACAAGTTTTTTTGAATTGCGAGACGAGCTTAAAGTTCTTTACTGACCATCATTTTCACTTGTCGGACCGCTTGCATGATGACAAGTTTCTCACACGACTGGCCTACCTGGGTGATGAATGATCTGAATCTAGGATTACAGGGACTCTCCGCAACTATATTCAATGTGTGGGACAAAATTGAGGCTATGATTAAGAAGGAGCTCTTCTCTGTCTGCATTAACAAGGACATCACACAGGTCTTTTCCATCATTGTATGATTTTTTTGTGCGCAAATGAACTCAAGCTTACGGACAATGTCAAATGTGATAAAGCGAAGCACCTGAGTGAGTGAGTGAGTTGGGTGTGCAATTATGCAGGTACTTTCCCGAAACGGATGACACAAAACTGGATTTGTTCTCTCTTTCATGCCCTGCCTTCAGTCCACTTACCAATATCTGAACAAGAGAGCCTCATCGAAATTGCAACAAATGTTTCTGTGAAAATTGAATTTAAAATCAGAAGCCACTGCCAGATTTCTGGATTGAGCTGTGCTCAGAGTATCCTGCCATGGGCAAATTATTCGTGCTGTTAAGACACTGATGCCCTTAGCAACCACAAACCTATGTGAGAGCAGATTCTCAGCCCTCACTAGCATGAAAACTATATACAGGCACAGACTGTATGTGGAAAATGATTTAAGACAGACTCTCCAATACAACATTGCAGAGTTATGTGCATCCTTTCAAACACACCCTTCTCATTAACCTGTGGTGAGATATTCACAATTTTCGATGAACAAATAAGGTTTTATATGTAAGATGACTAAATGAAGAGCAAAATTATTGATATTATTATTATTATTATTATTATTTGTGCCCTGGTCCTATAAGAGCTTTGTCACTTCCCACGAGCCGGGTTGTGACAAAAACTCATTATGTTTAACTGCAGGGGGTAGCATTTGGAATTTTGGATGAAAAGTGTGCCCAAATTAAACTGCCTGCTACTCAGGCCAAGAAGATATGCATATAATTAATAGATTTGGATAGAAAACTAAAGTTTCCAAAACTGTTAAAATAATGTCTGTGAGTATAACAGAACTGATATGACAGGCGAAAACCAGAGGAAAATCCAACCAGGAAGTACTGTTATTTTGAAAGGCTGTTTTTCCATTGAAAGCGTATCCACCATACAAAGACTTGGGACCCAGTTCAGTCTCTATGGCTTCCTCTACATGTGGCCAGTCTTTAGGCGTTGTTTCAGGCTTTTACTCTGAAAAATGAGGGCGATACAGCACTTTCAATCAGTGGCCAGTGGAAATTTCCATTCATCAGCCATGCTGATTGGGAACGCGCCTTTCTTGTTTCTCCTTTCCTATTGACGAAGCTTTTGCCCGGCTGAAATATTATTGATTATTTCAGACAAATGATTTTAAACATCGTTTGGGATGTTTCTACTAATTTTTATTGTACTTTTTACAAAACTTTTCGTCTGAACTTAGTGCACGCGACTTAAGCATTCGGATTACTGAACAAAACGCACAAACAAAAAGGAGGTATTTGGTCATAGAGGGACATTACCGAACAAAACAAACATTTGTCTAACATGGAGACCTGGGAGTGCCACCAGATGAAGATCAAAGGTAAGTGATTCATTTTAATGCCATTTCTGACTTTTGTGACACTCTCCTTGGTTGGAAAATGGCTCTATGGGTTTCTGTGGCGAGGTGCAGACCTAACATAATTGCAAAGTGTGCCGGATGTTTGTTTGAGACAATGCATTTCTGACCATAACGGGCCAATGTAAACTGAGATTTTTGGATACAAATATGAACTTTATCTAACAAAACATACATGTATTGTGTAACATGAAGTCCTATGAGTGATTAATTTTTTCTCCATTTCTGCTTTTTGTGACTCATCTCTTTGGTTGGAAAATGGCTGTATGGCCATTTGTATGTTTGAGGAATTTTAATTATGGGATTTCTGTGGTTTTGAATTTGGCGCCCTGCAATTTCACTGGCTGTTGTTGAGGGGGGACGCTAGCGTAGAGAGGGTACGCAGCCGGAGGTTGAATGTTTGAAGCGGTACGGGACTATTCAAAGTTTGGGAACCACTGCTCCACAGAACTGGAGGAATTATTATGCCTAAATCAAACATATTGTAGAAACTTTGCCTTAATGTTTCATGCTGTGTGGCATTTTATCTCAAGTATATAATAATAATAACAACATTCCATTATGATGAATGATTTAACTGTTTATTTGCATGCCTTGAGCCCATTTGGGTTTGGGCCTAGGCTAGCTGTGATTTAAATATCTATCAACAAAAGACATGATTATTTCACTTCGGCCTCAAGGCGAGCAGGCAACTTTGTTTGGAAAGCATGCTGCATGTGGGCCGGACTTGCAACAGAAAAACAGAAAAGTTAAGTGGAAGATATTTAAGGCAAACAAAGTCACCTTGAGGACCTCACATCAATATGTCTCGCATATCTTTTATATCATCTGATGCTAAAGTAGAGAAAACAAATTGAATTAGTATTTTATAAGACCTAGATTAACAAAGAAAGGTCAGGTTTTAGAGATAAACATGTGAGTGATACAAATCTAATATCCAATATAAAATTCCAGAGATGAATTACCAGTTTATAAAAGGGAGGTCGTCTTCAATCTATCAATGTACCATTGCTTTATAACAAATTAAAGGCCCTTGAAGTTAACTTTTTTTTTTTTTTTACGATGGAAAATGATTCACCGGTATTGTGCTGACAGGGGCTATAAAATCAATTAAAATCGTCAGGACATGGCATGTACGAGTGGTGGCAAGCAGATATTTGCACGCACACAGGCACATGGCGGCAGGTAGCCTAGCGTTTAGAGCATTGGGCCAGTAACCGAAAGGTTACGAGTTCGAATCCTTGAGCCGACAGGGCGAAATCACATCTGTCAATGTGCCCTTGAGCAAGGCACTTAACCCTTACTACTATGGCTGACCCTGTAAAACACACACACCTATCTGGCGTATGTGACAAAACATGTAACATTTTAATTGCTCCAGGGTTGCTGTTGATAATGGCAGACCCTGGCCGTGACCCCACTGAGAGGGGTCTCATTCAATTGTTCACGTGTGAAACAGGAAAAATATAAGCAGCCACCAAATTATAAGCAGCCATCATTTGGTAAATCTGACCACAATTCTATCTTCCTGATTCCTGCTTACGAGCAAAAATGAAAGCAGGAATCACCAGTGACTCTGTCTATAAAAAAAGTGGTCAGATGTAGCAGATGCTAAACTACAGGACTGTTTTGCCATCACAGACTGGAACATGTTCCGGGATTCTTCCGATGGCATTGAGGAAAACACCACATCAGCCACTGGCTTCATCGACTACACCTCAGCGTTCAACACCATAGTACCCTCAAAGCTCATCACTAAGCTAAGGATCCTGGGAATAAACACCTCCCTCTGCAACTGGATCCTGGACTTCCTGATGGGCCACCCCCAGGTGGTATTGTAGGTAACAACACATCTGCCACGCTGATCCTCAACACTGGAGCCCCTCAGGGGTGTGTGCTCAGTCCCCTCCTGTACTCCCTGTTCACCAACAACTGCATGGCCAGGCACGACTCCAACACCATCATTAAGTTTGCCGATGGCACAACAGCCTGATCACCGACAACAACGAAACAGCCTACAGGGAGGTGGTCAGAGACCAGGCCGGGTGGTGCCAGAATAACAACCTATCCCTCAACGTAACCAAGACTAAGGAGATGATTGTGGACTACAGGAAAAGGAGGACCGAGCACGCCCCCATTCTCATCAACGAGGCAGGTTGAGAGCTTCAAGTTCCTTGGTGTCCACATCACCAACAAACTAGAATGGTCCAAACACACCAAGACAGTCGTGAAGAGGGCACTACAAAGCCTATTCCTCCTCAGGAAACTAAAAAGATTTGGCATGGGTCCTGAGATCCTCAAAAGGTTCTACAGTTGCAGACACTTGCAGAGGGTAGTGCATACGGCCCAGTACATCACTGGGGCCAAGCTGCCTGCCATCCAGGACCTCTACACCAGGAAGTGTCAGAGAAAGTCCCTAAAATTGTCAAAGACCCCAGCCACCCCAGTCAGACTGTTCTCTCTACTGCCGCATGGCAAGCAGTACCGGAGTGCCAAGTCTTGGACAAAAAGTCTTCTCAACAGTTTTTACCCCCAAGTCATAAGACTCCTGAACAGGTAATCAAATTGCTACCCAGACTATTTGCATTGTGTGCCACCCCCCAACCCCTCTTTTACACTGCTGCTACTCTCTGTTTATCATATATATGTGTAGTCACTTTAACTATACATTCATGTACATACTACCTCAATTGGCCCAATCAACCAGTGCCCCTGCACATTGGCTAACCGGGCTATCTGCATTGTGTCCCACCACCCCCTCTTTTACGCTACAGCTACTCTCTATTCATCATAAATGCATAGTCACTTTAACCATATCTTTAGCCTCGCTACTGTTGTTTTTATTTCTTTACTCACCTATTGTTCACCGAATACCTTTTCTGCACTGTTGGTTAGAGCCTGTAAGTAAGCATTTCACTGTATTCGGCGCACATGACAAATAAACTTTGATTTGATTACAAAGACAAACCCAGAGACACACACACACACAGGCTTAGAAATCACTGCCTGCAGGCTGATCATTTTAGAGTCTCTCAATTAGGAGCAGAGCTTGTTAACAAAGCTGGAGCCCACAACAGATTACCACTACCAACCTAGTAAAGACATGGAGAGACCGAGAGCAGGAAGAGAGAGAGGGGAAGAGCAGGACGAGAGAGAGCGAGAGACACCGATAAAGAGATGAGACCTAGACAGAGAATGCCAGACGAGCGAAGGCGAGGAGGGGGAAGGGAGGGTGAGAAAAAAAAAGGGAGGATGAGAGGGGAAAGACAAAAAGGCGGCCACTCCAAAGGTAATCAGACATGACGAGGATGAAGAAGAGTGGAGCGAGTGAAAGAAGACCACCAACCGCGTCTCTGAACACAGTCTACGAGCATACCAAAGGAGAGCAGTTCCCTCATAGCAATGGCATGATGAACGCTTTATCAAGGAGTGAGGGGCGACTACTGAATTCTTCACGTTCTCACTGATATCCTACTACCGTACGCACGAGGGGTTTTCCGGTGATACTGCACATGTTTTTCTATGACCATGTAAAGCCAATAAAAAAGCTGAAGTCCTTCCATTTCTAAAATGAGTAATAAAAGGTTTTCAATCAAAATCACGAGCCATGTTCCCATTTATAATTGACTCATATTTGCCATATTCTTAGAATTCTCATGTGCCAAAGCATCGCCACAGTCCGTGTCATGGTGATACTTGCACACCTGTAGATGTGAAATAATTGAAAGGTGAAACTTGCAACCAGAAAAGGAAGGCGAAGCAATTCAGGCGTTCTTGAAAGTCAGGACAATCCCTGTCCTGTAAAGAAACCATTTTTATAGTTGAACAACAAAAAAATTGATTTTGAATTAAGTGTGGAATGGTGCTTTATAGTTACTCGGTGACGTCACGTACCTTCACAATGATTCGGTATTCATTTATTAGGAAAAACGGGTTTCCATCATTTGTCGCAATAAAGAAAGTTTGACAAAAGAGAAAGTCCACCCGTCGAACAGATAAAAATGTTGTTGACCTTTTGAAAAGGTCTCCTATACCTGCCGTTTCCATCACTCATGTCGCAAGGACTTTTGTGTGTGACAAAGGATGGGTCAATGGAAACCTGCCTATTGAAGACTCATAACATTGCAAGGGAACCTTTCACACAACTTTTGAAACAAGGGGGAGGAAGGTGTGTGTGTGTGGGGGGGGGGGGGCACTTTAACCTCACAACAAAAAGCAGGAAGCTCATACACAACAACCTGATTTGGGCATTTGAGTCAACAGCAGGTGCACAAAACCACTGGAATGTAGTGTAGGATGGGCTATTATCGAAGGTCGACAAGAGGCAAATTGTTCATAATGTCCACATTCGTGGTATAGGCTGCAACACAAGGTAGCCAAAAAGGTTCCTAAAGCTCATTTGGTTGCATGATACACTAAAAGTTGCAGGTTTGAGTACCACATACTGAAAATATGTATTAACTATCAAATAAAAAAGTGGCTTATACACTTTGGATAAAAGCACCGGTTAAAATAAATAACCACATACTGCATCTCTATAAAGGAAAACTACTACATATTATAGTCAGGGAAGTATGCCCATACAAAGATCCCCACATGTTATACCTATGTGATGCATTCTTCTCTCCATGTTGAGGGCATGATGTCACAATCACCCCTCCGATTAGGCTAGTGGAGTAAATGGAAGGTGCCCCATCAAGCAGAGGAATGCTAAGAAGTAGTGGGCCGTTCCACTGCGCCCCAGTCAGTGGGGGGTGGGGGGGTGGGGGTATCCTGGCTGACTTTTCATAGGGAGATGCTGCTGTGTGGTAAAGTGGATGAATGAGATTAGGGCTGTCTCTGCGGGAGGTCTGTCTGTGGGACGCCCCTTCGGGATCACCACATATTAACCATTGGGACTGATATGAATGGTAAATCTTCCCCACACCGAAAGCATTCAGACAGACAGACAGACACACACACAGAGTAGAAACATCCACACAGAGACAGGCTCAGACTGCAAACACACTGCGAAAAGACTAACAGGCCCCATCACGGAACGGCAAGAACCCTCAGTCTGAAACGTGCAATACTGGATAGATACAGCATCTCCTATTGGTCCAGCGTTCAAATTAATTTTGCTGGGATTTCCCCCTCATACTCTCAATAGATTATTTCTGTGTGTGTGTTCGTTCACATGCAGTGTGTGCGTGCGTGTACGCATATAGGACCTAACAACAGTGTGACCTTTGACGTCACGGTGGCCGTGCTAGATTACTTACTGTCCTGTCATGGCTGGATCAGCTAAGAGTCACAAGCTGGAGGAGTCAAGAGTGAGATTCTTCCTGGGACCAACACCTCCAGTCACAGGCCATTGGCCAGCAGGGTCTCACAACTCTTAGCCACATAGAATGGAGGTGTCCTGGGATAGGCCTACTCAACACGCACAGAGAAAGCACAGTCTGGATGCACTTAGTCCTGTGTGCATCCAAAGTCTCGATGGTGTGACGGGACAGGCGGCAGGAAGTAAACCGTTCCCTCTTTTAACCACGGTCTCCTCCTCCAATCCCCCTCTCCTTGGACTACAGTCTAGGGATAGCTAGCAGTCGACTCCTCCAGGATGGAGACGGATGGATAGCATGTCAGGAGGGGTGTGGAGGAGGTGTAGAGTTGCCACGCAAACCGCCTTCCTCCCGACCAGAAAGAGGGGGAGGGGGTAGAGGAAGAGAGATGATGAAAGAGAGAAATGGAGAGACTGGAGGTTTTTTTTGAGAGACGTAGCCTCGTCATAGCTGCTTTGCAGCACCTCATCTGGCTCCTATCCAAGTCACAGAGGGACAGAGGGACAGAGGGACAGAGGGACAGAGGGACAGAGGGACAGAGGGACAGAGGGACAGAGGGAATGAAAGGGAGGAATATAGGGAGAAACTGGGAGCCCTTTGTGAGAGCAGTTCTCTCTTAGCTGCTTTGCAGCCCCTGCACATCTGCAGTGAAAAGAAATAGGAGAGAGAACATAAGGTAATCCCCGTATTAAGACCTGCAAAGTATATTATCATTCCTCTATAGCTTACCTCATCTTTATTCCGCTGAACACCTACGCTAATGCTGCGTCTTGTCACAAACAGACAAACCAGACAGATGATGTAAGTAGAGCTCTGGGGTCGGGGAGGGGAACACCAGTACTGTGTGGTGTGTTGCTTGGGACAGACATGCAGAGTGGCTCTCCTGTGCATCCATCTGAAATCAATGCTCTCCAGGCCACAGTCCCCCACATAGTGCTTTTAGCATAGGACTCCATGATTAATTCATTAACAGGTCTCTCTCTCCCTCCCCCTCTCTCCCACCCAGTCTCCCTTCATCTTGACATCTCTACCCCCTCCATTTGATACATACACATCCCCCTCCACTCACATCAAACACATGTGCTGGCATAGAGGAGTGCTGCTGCTGCAGTGTGTGTGTGTGTGTGTGTGTGTGTGTGTGTGTGTGTGTGTGACAGGAGCAGTCCAGAGGTCACATTAGAGCCCCTCTCTCTGCTTCTCTGGCCTGCTGGAGCCTCATTATCCATTCTACTCAACGCACCGCTCCAAGGGTCCCGCAGAGAGTGGACACACACACCCTATTGGAGTATACATGTGCAGGGGCCTATTAAGTGCCTAGATGTGTATGGTTGACCCCCTCTTGCCTAAAAATATACCACACACAGCAGCGGGTTCATTCCAGCCAACCTTGAAAGATTGTATTTCCAACATAAAGAAAAGAAAAAAAAACTGACCGAGACATTTCAATAATGACTCCAGGAGACACCACAGCCTCCAGCCAGCATTGCATTAACATTCAGACAACATTTGGACTCAGCTGTGGGGAAGCCACAGTCAGCCATCTCTGTTTAAAATCAGGCCCCGTTTACAGACACACAGTCTTACAGTTATGAATGCGGGCCCTGTGCTGTGTTAGAGGAGGGAGGGTCAGCACTGTTCATTACACACACACACAGTTTCCAAAAATCAGCTGGAGATCAGTTATGCAATGAGCCCTGAGGAGGAAGAGTCTAGAGAGAGATTGCTGAGAACAGGGAGTTCATTCCACTGAGAGACAGAGACTGATGGCAAAATAACTGGTATGTGAGGACGACTTTGTGTAAGAGAGGAGAGCGAGTGCAAGAAAATGGCTGTGGGGCAGTGTCCAGCAGGAATCCAGCTGTAACGATCCAACCCCTCTATCCAAATCATTCATTCGTCTGCCTCAGTTCCACCTCTCCCTCCCCTCATTCCAGCGCATATTCAGTCAGTCCCAATACCAGGGGAGGTAACAGTTTCAATAACCAAAACCCATGACGGAACCATTTGGAACATTCCGCACTCCAGTCGGTTACAAATCGAATGTTAAGTTACAGCCTCTTTTCCCCCCCAGACTGTTCCCCCCAATTCACCCCTAATTCAAGTCCAGCCAGCTGAACTGACGGCGGCATCCGTTTTCACAGGACACCATAATATTCAAAGCACCGCGTAGATAAGAGTTTAATGAAGCAGTGGAAAGACACAGGGTACTGTACATGTCTCTGCGTGTGGCGGATCGGAGAGACAGGACAGAACAGGCCTCGAACGACCGGTCACTTCCTTGTATGCCATAAAGGTTATAATTCAGTTGTGGACACCAGCTTCAGCACAGCTCCAGAGGGGAAACACAAAACATTTCCTGATACTCTTCTGTCAGTTCCCGCTCGCTGACGCCGTCAGAATGTGCACAGTATGTGTGAGCGTGGGACTGTGCAAGTTCAAATCTGTGTGAAGCACATGTGGGGGTGTGTGCGCGAGTGTCGCATTCTGTGAAGTGTGAGAGTCCAAAAGTGTAAATGTACTGTGTGTGTGTGTGTAACAATATGAGGACTGTGGGATGAAAAGGCTACAGGGAGGGATCCCTTACTGTCCATCCCTCACTCCATGTCTGCTTCAAGGGTAACAACAACCAACAGAGTATAGCTAGTAGTGATGTGGATGGGGTAATACGTTTGGAAAATCAAATCGCAATATCGAAACGCAATACATACCGTATCGGCACCTAGGTATGGTGATATCGTAGCGTGTGGTCCCTGGTCATTCCCAGGCTACTGGTAGCTGTGGTAACTAAATGCAAAGTCACAGCACCGAGCTGCCGTGAGTTGGCAGGCGAGCGGGCAAATTCATAGGCGGCAACAACAGGCCTGGATGGACGGAAAGCCCTCAGGTCTGGGAGGTTGTGGACCTGTCTTGTTGAACTGCACATACAGACAGTCTGGTATTTTCCATTTAGGCTAAGGAATACAGGGGGGGGGGGGGGGTCCTGTCTGTTAGTTTTAGCTAAACTGGTGTCAGTCTTGGGCCACCTGGTCTCAGTGGTGTATGCCTGTCCAGTGTCCACTCACGCTTAAGCCACACGTGTGGGTGTCCATTTTCATGTTTCACGTCCCTGTGTTTTTTCCTTGTGCTCAGCCAGCCACTTACTGGATATCCTGTCAATTGTTATCGAGAACCCGTCGACTCCCTGAAGAACGACACAGTGAAACACACCACTGAATGATTTAAAAATGGTACCATATAGCCTCATCCAATTACAGTCAAGCGATGCCGTCAGCACCCGACTGACTGAGTTCACATTTCCCACTCCTTTCTTCATGCAACTGCCACAAGTGACATGCAGTTGAAAAGCCCATCACACACGGGTGTGAAAGGGGCCATAGGGTCAAGTTCATTGACCACTTCTGCAGTCAGACCCCCCCCCCAGTAGGGACAGTAAACACAAAGCTTTATGACCTCTATACAGTGTGTGTGTTCTATTGTGTACGCTACCTTTGGTATAGAAAGTCAAGCATCTAATGGTTCTGGGTAGACTGAGGGCCTTGGTCCCCAAGGAGGATTCTACTACTCGTTACTTCAGGGCCCTTGCCCCACACCAATGACTATTTTTAGGGGAAACCGTGTCCTTATTGGAAGTAATGACAAGGAAGTTTAGCTATCAGTGTGACTCAACTGTTACATGTTTGGTTGCAATGTAGGCTAAAAACAAGTTCAAAATTGTAGCCACAGTTCAGTGCACTGGCTGTGAGGTGTTGACTATGTGTCAAAAATATATTGCCTTGTCAGTTAAATAATTCACTTACATTTATCAACATGAAACAACATGTCGTGTGTGGCATTGGCAACTACTCTAATCGCTATCGGCAAATGGAGTTATACTTGTGGGCAATTAATTTCTGCAGTCTTTTAGTTTGCTCACAGAAACGCATCCACTCTGAATTAACATGTCCGTCTGTCTGTCTGTGTTCATGCCGGCGCGGTAATGGTTGTTGCCCAGCCCCACTGATTATAACAATGTTACCAAATACTCATTTATTAACGCAATGCCAAAACCTAATGGCTGAACGACACACTGATATATTACATGCATTCTTGACATAAAACTACTAATTACTTGTGCTCTCCCTATCACACACACACTACTCTGACCCCCAACAGAGTCGCATTTCATTACAATAATCAATAATTTAAAAAGGACCAGCCTTTCATCTGGGCCCAGGCCTCACAGATGTCGCCAACGTCAATTGCTATCAACCCCTCCTCCCCTCCCTGCATCCATCACGGTCAATTTCAGTAGAGGCATTCATTTTTAAAGCGGCCCTGTCATAGGGATTATGAAACAGCAAGTCTCGATGCTGGTGGTAAACATGGTGGAGCAGGTCCAAAAACTGGGTTGGTTTCAGGCTATGTAGCATTTTAGTTATTAAAACTAATAATCTTGTTTTAAATGTGTGCAACCAAGGGGGAGAAACTGTGGAACTAACTATTATGCACTATTTTCGCGTCCTGGGAACAATCTCAATGCACAATAGTGCACGTCATGTGGGTACATTCCTTGACGTTAGCAGGTTTATGAAGTCCCATGCCAGCGATCTTTGGCGTCTGGATGCCACAATATAACAACAAGATCAGACTTGAAACGCACGCAGCTGGTTTGACTCAAAGAAACAGAAAGTTGCGCTGCGAGTGTAGCCTATTCATCAAAAACGTAAACAATGAAACAATCAAGATAATGACATAGTCCCGCCGTAGATCAACTCAGGCCAGGGCCCAACTAATTTATTCTTGTTCTTTACCTTTGTATCTCTCCAGAACATCTTCGTACGCCTGGGCGAATTCCTTTTCCTGGGAATGGTTGGTCGGCAGTAAACCCGGGATGAAGCCGGCCATGGTGCCTCTGTTACCGGTGGCCATCAGCCGAATGGCCCACTACCGCAGTAATCCAGGACGGTGGATCCGGGTCCTCTCCTCGCCAACGCAGCTGTCAAATCCGTTTAGCTTTGAAAGCCACGGTGGATGTGCTGCTCCTCTCCGGTGTTTGCTTATAAATGTAGCAATTCGCGAGGCCAATTAATTGGTTGGTTGAAACAAACGTGAAGCGGCTCACTTGACAAGTCCAGTCATCCCCAGTTTGCATGCAATATGTGAAGAAGAAAAAATATAGGCTACAGAAAGCTCCAACCTTGGTTTTATCCTATATAAAAATAAATGTCTGTCTATGTGAACGTTATAGCCTACTGATATTTAATTTATCGACCCATTATTGTCCAATGTGTCCGCCAAACCACAACAGCAGGAGCATCGTTCGCCGTCTTCTTTTGAACTCAACCCCTTCAGCTACCTTCCTACCCGGCGAATATTTTTTTTATGTGCGTGCGTGAGCGCGCCCCTGAAGCGTGTCTGCGTAATGGCAAGTCGGGATCGTAGTGGGCTGGCTCCTTCCGAAATCAGAAGAGAGGCTCCACTGAAATTGTATCTGGACGCCGGTTCGTATATCCCATTTTTTGTCGATGTCTTTATTCAATGAAACCGCTTTAGCGTCTCTGAATGCTTCTTCCCAGCACAATGGCCGCTTCTATAAAGTCACGGCTTGTGTGCTGCGACTCTCCGCCTGCCTCTCTTCCTCCCTCTCAGGTTTCTATATTCTCCCTGGAGTGGCTGTCATCCATCCCTCTCTACCGGCCATGCCAGAAACCTACACCAGAGGAAATGTATCGCTATAGGTCAATAGATGGCTGCGGTGGCAGACATGTGCGTAAAGTAGTGTTGGAGCGCCCCTCGGTGGTATCCGGACCGGTGTAATGGCACTTCCTTTTACTCAAAAAGATGGCGTGTCCAGTAATCAGCTTTGAGGATAGTTGCTTTTGTCTTGGGCTGAACCCGCCATCTAACGGCAATGTAATGTAATGCCATGCCAGTTGAGCCCTTTAAAGGTCCACTGTTCCAACCACAATCCACACCCATCACAACAGTTTAAATGAATGTGCTGTATTTCCTCAATCTCTCACTTCTTGCATGGAGACTAAAATCAAGATCGTCATTTAGGTCACTCCTTTCCAGAAAAATAAGGGCACACAATGAGGGGGCTGGCTGCACAGGTACCACCGCACATTATATGTCAGGGTGCCACACCAGGACATACAGGTGAAGCCAATTATTCAATGAACACACAAAAACATCAATAGACATCAATGGGCTGGATCCATTGTCCTCATATATAATGTCAGGTGATCAAGATCCATAACATCCCATAGACCTAATCCTATAAGTGGCTCGTCTATAGCCCAGTATAATCAGTGAATGGCATGTTCACAGTAGCCTTTTCCATCGACAAGAGGTAAGGGAATCAAGACAGGTGAGACCGACGTGTGTTTGTGTCCGCCGTCCATAAGATGGGAGTCTGTGTGTAGTAGGCCTATGGGCGAGGCAGGAGACGTCTGTGTGTACGAGGATCTCAGAAGTCCAGACAAATGCGTCAGTAGAGGGATACCCGCCATAGCTTTCTCCAAGCCCAGCCTTACCCTGACCAATACCATACTGTCATAGTGCTTCCTAGCCTGACCTGACATCAACCGGACATCATCTCTCCGTAGCCAGGAGCTGTTATGCATCATCAGCATTTCCTCAGTACTGTGGATAATGCAGACATGACTAGTGGAAAATCAACGTTTATAATCCATCCGCAACGGATTCGTTCAGTCTGAATATTATGGAATACAAGAACATTACTAAATAAATAGGGATAAGAAAGACTTATTTTGGTCCCCAAAATGTAGGAAGTGAGGCAAAGAGGGAGAAAGAAATGGAGAGAAATAAAGTGATGCTAACTTCCCCATGAAATTATTCAGAGCAACTCCATGGAGATATTTTCTTTCTCTCATTCTTTTTACTCAGACATATGTCTTGTCAGTTTCTCTCTGTCACCCCCCCCCCCCCCCCACCACCCACACTTCTCTCTTTCCAAACACACTCACACATCCAATGATCCAGTCATGAAGGCTTTGTATGAATACAAACCCACACAGTGTAGACCTTCAGCCGTCAGACCTGGCAAACACACAGACACCACACACTGAGTTGAGTCGCACTGACTGAGTCTAGAGTTTGGCAAATGAATGCAAAGCATGACAGCCAGATGTTGTCGTTGACCGTCCATTGGCTACCGCAGCAGTGCACACATACACAGACAGTCACACACACACATACTGTAAACCCACACACATACTGTAAACTCACAAACACACACACACATACTGTAAACCCACACACATAGACAGTCACACACACACATACTGTAAACACACACACACACAGTCACACACTGTAAACACACACACACGGATCACCACCAAAACAGACATATGATACAGTAATATATATGTAAAGAGTAGAGGAAGAGGTAATAGTGATGGGAATGACCTCAAGGAGGGTGACGTGACTCGGATGACATTCAGTTTACGGGACATCGGTAGATCCACTGACTGCTTGGCCACTGTTATCATTTTAAGGCTGCAGTTGTATAGTGTTTCCTCTTCTTGTATGTCGGCTATTCATTGATAGCTCCTGTACTTTAGCATACAGACACCGAGCATAATCCTTCCAGATGAACATGGGTTCACCCCCAACGGTTTGACATACATTACTGTCTAATAAGATTCCCTCCGTGACCAGAACTATCTTTACCATCATCAGATAATAAGAATAGCTGATATAGTCGAGACATAGGATATCCCACCAATCACATAGTGCCTTCAGAAAGTATTCACACCTTTGACTTTTTCCACATTTTGTTGTGTAACTGCATGAATTTAAAATGTTTTAAATTGAGATTTTGTGTCACTGATCTATACACAATAGGGTAGGGTAATTACCTACTGAAGGCCAAATACACACAATACCCCATAATGTCAAAGTGGAATTGTGTTTTTAGAAATGTTTACAAATTAATAAAAAATGAAAAGCTGAAATGTCTTGAGTCAATAAGTATTCAACCCTTTTGTTATGACAAGCCTAAATAAGTTCAGGAGTATACATGTGTTTAACAAGTCACATAATAAGTTGCATGCACTCTGTGTGCAATAAAAGTGTTTAACATGATTTTTAAATGACTACCGCATCTCTGTATTCCACACATACAATTATCTGTAAGGTCCCTCAGTCGAACAGTGAATTTCAAGCACAGATTCAAGCACAAAAACCAGGGAGGTTTTCCACTGATTTGCAAAGAAGGGCACCTATTGGTAGATGGGTAAAAAAAATAAAAGAAGCAGACATTGAATATCTCTTTGAGCATGGTGAAGTTATTAATTACACTTTGGATGGTGTATCAATACACCCAGTCACTGCAAAGATACAGGAGCCCTTCCTAACTCAGAGAGAAAGCAAACCGCTCAGGGATATCACCATGAGGCCAATGGTGACTTTAAAGCAGTTATAGAGTTTAATAGCTCACTTGGTAGAGCATGGCGCTTGCAACACCAGGGTTGTGGGTTTGATTCCCACGGGGGACCAGTACGGAGAAAAAAAAGTATGAAATACATGCACTCACTACTGTAAGTTGCTCTGGATAAGAGTGTCTGCTAAATGACGTACATGTAAATATGAGAAAACTGAGGTTGGATCAACAACATTGTAGCTACTCCACAATACTAACATAAAGTACAGAGTGAAAAGAAGGAAGCCTGTACAGAATAAAAAATATTCCAAAACATGCATCCTACTTGCAATTAATGCACTGAAGTAATACTGCAAAGAAATAACCTTTTAATCCTGAATACAAAGCGTTATGTTTGGGGCAAATCCAACACAACACATCACTGAGTACCACTCTTCATATTTTCAAGTACGGTGGTGGCTGCATCATGTGATGGGTATGCTTGTCATCTGCAAGGACTAAGGAGTTTTTTAGGATAAACATATACAGAAAGAGCTTAGTGCAGGCAAAATCCTAGAGGAAAACTTGGTTCAGTCTGCTTTCCAACAGACACTGGGAGACAAATTCACCTTTCAGTAGGGTAATTACCTAAAACTCAAGGCCAAATATACACTGGAGTTGCTAAACAAGATGACATTGAAAGTTCCTGAGTGGCCGGCCTAGTTATATTTTGGACTTAAATCGACTTGAAAATCTATGGCAAGATTTGGCTGTCTAGCAATGATCAACAACCAACTTGACATAGCTTGAATATTTTTTTTTATAATAATGGGAAAATATTGTAGAATCCAGGTGTGCAAAGCTCTCAGAGACTTAACCAGAAAAACTCACAGCTGTAATTGCTGCCAAAGGTGATTCTAACATCTAACAAGTGACTCTTGCTTATCTAATAAAGATATGTTTTATTTTCTATAAATTCTTAATAATAACTTCCATTTTGACATGAGTATTTTGTGTAGATCATTGATTAAAAAAAAGACAATTAAAACCATTTTAATCCCACTTTGTAACACAACAAAATGTGGAAAAAGTCATGGGGTGTGAATACTTTCTGAAGGCACTGTACCTCAAGGCAGTTTCCCAAACTCGGTCCTGGGGCCCCCACTGAGTGCACCCTGAGTGGACCGAATTTGGGAAACCCTGCCTAAAGACAAGTCTGCCAGGATCTTTAGACAGGGACCAAATCATTATTTTCCCGTTATATCCTCATCTAGTGGTCATTGGTGCCAACTACAACTTTCTATCTGACCCTGCACGATAAAAGAAGCACTGATGAAACATGATGAAATGCGCTAGTCATCTTTGTTTTAGCACGCTGAGTCCAGCTGCAGAGTGAATGAGGCGTACGAGACATGCACACACACACACTATGAGGCATGTTGCCTCTCTACAGCAACCCAGTTTCAACATTTTAGCCGATTGCATTTTTCTACGCACTGATTTAGCCCGCTAAGTGGCTAATTTGTCGCTCATGTTGCAAAGCACCTTTTATGGCACAAGATTGAATCAGGTCTATTGTGAATACATATAGCCCCTTGGCTTGGGTTCTCAGAGTGTTCTGAGGTTGTGTGTATAGGGCCTTTGTTGACGTGTGTTTTAACTAGCCGACATAATTAACTTATAGCGAGGCATTCCAGTTCCCTTTTCCCATTCCAAATGGCTCAGATCCACCCTCAGTCTCTTTCTCTATGTTTCCCCTCCACATATACTCTCTCTCCTTTTTACATGTCATCATTACTCTTCCTCCCATCCTCCCCGTTTGAGCCTTGCCCCCTTTTCCCTGTCTGCCCTCCTTCCATCTTCCTCTCTGTCCATTCTCTCTTTTTTTTATTTTAAATGTGGATTCCTCTTTGGGTTCGGTACATCCCTCACTCGACCTTCTTCCGTGTCCAACTTCAATTCAAATTCAAATGCTCGCTCTCTCTGTTTCACTATTTATTTTGGCCCCTTTTTCTCACTTTTCCAGTGTCTTTCCTGCTCCCTTCATAGCCATGGAAACCGGGAGACCGGGAGAGTGTGCATGCAGGTCGCCTTGGCAACATGGGAATGGGGACGAGCCAGGCTAGGAGCTGTCCTTTGCGCTGCCTGGTGAAAATTGTTTGAGCAAGAGCTCAGGCAGGCAGTCGCCTAGACACCTCAGTTCCAAGCAGGCACCTTATGTCATTTCCCCCAACGCATTCACTCTGCCTCCAACCGACATTCGCACACACTCATTACACATGCACGTTTACACATAGGCTATACAAATCAGCAAATATCCAAATCCCTCAAGTCAAGACAGTTACTTGAAAATAATTTGATAAATAATGCACAATAGCAGGACATTTTTTAACTGTTTTTGAACTGTTTTGAAAAGAACGTTCCAATTCATGAGACAAATGTAGCCTTTGTTCCATGTAACATGCAGATGCTCCTCAGCTTAATTTGGTCAAATGAATTACATTTCATCTAAATATATTATATTATAAAATGACCAGACATGCTAATATAAACAGTCACACTTGCTTTCATACTACTTAATATTGATTCTCACTTCATCCTCATCCTTCATCCTCAATTGCATCCAAAATGAAAACCAATATGAAATATTGAATAAAAACGACACCACACAACACCTTTTGTTGCCAATAGCGTGTTCCACTGTCAACACTGATACAAAAAAATCTCTCTCAAATTACAACAGTAAGACAGACACAGCCCACTCACACACACACACTCTCGTACGCACGCACGCAAGCACACACACACACAGCCCAAACCCTGGAAGGCTGGCACCACAACACATCAGGACAGCTGTGAATTCCAGCTCTTCAAAAGAGGAGACGGTCAAATGACGGTCAAATGACCAGTACGGTCAAAACCTCAAAAACACGGGTTCAACAGAGAAAAAAGGGTTAAAAAAAGAAGACTCGTGTCACAATCGCTTCAAGTAAACAGGCAACCAAAAAAATACCTGTTTGTAGTTTTAGCATGACAATTTAGTTTCTCTCACACTCCTTTCTCTTGACCTCTGACCAGGAATTGGTGGAGTGCCTCCTCTCTCCCCCACACAGGTTAGTATATACAGTTGAATTCTGATAAGTTCACATAAGTGCAAACTGTTTAAGTATTAAACCTGTTTTTAAAACTTAACATGGCAAAGTGGGTGGGGTTATATCCTTCCTGTTTGGCCCTGTCCGGAGGTATCATCGGATGGGGCCACAGTGTCTCCTGACCCCTCCTTTCTCAGCCTCCAGTATTTATGCTGCAGTAGTTTATGTGTCGGGGGGCTAGGGTCAGTTTGTTATATCTGGAGTACTTCTCCTGTCTTATCCGGTGTCCTGTGAATTTAAGTATGTCTCTAATTCTCTCTTTCTCTCTTTCTTTCTCTCTCTCAGAGGACCTGAGCCCTAGGACCATGCCTCAGGACTACCTGGCATGATGACTCCTTGCTGTCCCCAGTCCACCTGGCCATGCTGCTGCTCCAGTTTCAACTGTTCTGCCTGTGATTATTATTATTTGACCATGCTGGTCATTTATGAACATTTTGGCCATGTTCTGTTTATAATCTCCACCCGGCACAGCCAGGAGAGGACTGGCCACCCCTCATAGCCTAGTTCCTCTCTAGGTTTCTTCCTAGGTTTTGGCCTTTCTAGGGAGTTTTTCCCAGCCACCGTGCTTCTACACCTGCATTGCTTGCTGTTTGGGGTTTTAGGCTGGGTTTCTGTACAGCACTTTGAGATATCAGCTGATGTACGAAGGGCTTTATAAATACATTTGATTTGATTTGATTTGAAACACTTTAAAATGTTTTGTTTGAATGGATTGCAGTTCACCAGTCCCAATTTAAATGTATTATTTTCGATGGCTCAGTCTGGATATCTGCACGATTCACAACAGTTATCAGGAGCTTCTGTTACACACCACATCAATCCATTTCTTTGTATACATCTCTATTTAGTGCACAACAACCCCACTGAGCACACACTGGTTGAATGAACGTTGTTTCCATGTAATTTCAATGAAATGGCATTGAACCAATGTGGAATAGACGTTGAATTTAAGTCGCTGATGGGTGGGACGCTGATTGTGTTAGTAAAGAGTAATGAAAGTAACAGAAATAGCAGGCGAAGAGCAGCTTGCATGCCTGAGGAAAGAAAAGCGGGATACATAACCATTCCTTTTCCACTATATCTTGAGTCGCTCCTTCCGTCACAAACACTTATCTCCCTTATAAAACCCAAGCTGGAACAATGGCAGGTTCACCGATGAAACATTTTTTGAAATCCTCAAGCCATAAACCTGACAGATTATTTTCTCTGATGTATTTGTAGCAGTATCACAACACTTCAGTAAAAGTACAGTACACTCTGTTTAAAAATATATATGCCTCGTTGCTGCCAATTGGAGTGTTGCTATGATATGTTTTTTTTGCACTCCCAACCCACATCCACATTCATAAGGGTATAGAGGGGTGGAGAGATGTAGCCTCATCCTCGCCACTCCCTCCCATACAGCACAATCATTACAAAGATAGCTCTACATTAGACTTAACAATATTCCAATGTGTAATAAAATGCTTGACGTTGTAAGGAAAACATTGCCACACATTTGCCTTCTGTCTTCCCCGAATGAAGGGGGACCATTATCAGTTCCCATCTCTGCAGGTATACCCTCTACAGGTGAGTTTTGTAGAAGTACATACTTCCCAAATGTCCTACCTGCAACCCGCACCACCGCCCTCTCGGCCGGGTCCAGCACAGAGTTGTGGGTTTTCCTCTTTCTCCTTTCTCCTCTCTCGTGTCTGGACGGTCGGTTCCAGGGTAGGGTGTCCCCAGAGGGGCCTTGGAGTCCGGACGGGCAGGGGGACAGGGAGCCCCCCGAGCGCTCGCTACGCAAAGACCGCTCGCTCCTCTCGCTAACGTAGGAGCGCTCGCTCAGTGTCTCCTCGTCCGAGGACTCCATCACGCCGGAGGGCTGGAAGAAAAGAGGGAATGGAGTAAAAGAGAAGAGATGGGGAAGAGTGTGGGGGAGGTGGTAGAAATAACGGCAGGGTAAAGGGGGGGGGGGAAAGGGAGGACAGAGAAAAGAAAGGAAGTATGAGAGATAGGCAATGCTGTGTAATTCATCATCCACAGTGTAATCTGGCATAGTTTACGAATAATGCAAGGCTTCTTGTAATTAGTTTAAGTCACCTAGGTTACAACACGATGTGGTAAACTAATGGTGACGACAATAGGGAGGAGGATGGAGGAAGAATTAGGTTAACAAAACTGCCAGGTCTCAATGATGCTCAATGAGTTGGACGAGTTCAAAGTAATATGACAGCAGAAAACCATTACTCAACTTCCAAGATGAAGATGATTGACATAAAGGCAAAGAGGATGGCTAGACATCACAGCATCACTGGGGCGGTTGTGAAACCACACCACACTTCAATCAATAGTCAATGGAGAAGGACAGGAAAAGGACGAAATCAGGACAATTGAGCATCTTTCAAGCAACTTTGGCAACAAACAAGAGCAGTATGACTTCCATTAATCTACATTCATAATAGATGATTGACAGGTGCATCTTGGGGTCATGATGAAGATGGTTCAACTGCTGAGTCACTGAAGTAATGATGTGGAAAGACCAAGGGACAGGTTGATCGAATACCCTCGCTCCAGATTATATTAATACAGTCTGGGTCCTGGTCGATACTGGATTCTCTACTCGAGTCATGCAGAGAGAGGAGCTGAGGAGCATTGAGTTCTTCTGTGATCAGCTGCATGTGGATGGGACCCACGGGAGCATGGACTCGGGCTCTGTCCATCATATTGGGGATCAATACCACTGACCTCAGCACAGTGGTGTCTGGGGACTTTGAATGGGTTTTACTGTCTAAAGGCTGACCCAGTCATGCTAAATGACTGACACGATTTGATTCTGGTTTTATTCAGCTATTTTTCAGACCAGACCTTTGCAGTTTTACGTCTCATGAGGGTCCTAGTTGACCACAAAATCACCACGGTTTTCCATTTTTATCTAAATAAGGAAGAGTATTTTTTTTGAAAGAGTTTTGGCTTTCTATCCATAATTTTATACAAACACCCTTACTACTGTAGCAGTGGTTAGGTAGTGTAAATATTTCATTGATATGTGAGTCGTAAGGCAAACAAGCTAACTACTATTTCCATCTGTGGTAACTGTGGCGAATTTCCTTGTACTAGTCTAGCCCTGGGCAGAATGCCTGCCCCACTTCCTCCAGCATGTCCCTTCCCAGCATCCTCAGCGTGCCGTTGGATCACTCAGTTTCCCTGCTGCTGCCTGACAGAGTGTTGGTTCTGAGGCGACCGGAGCCGGTGGTGTATAAATAGAGACAGAATGGGGGATTCAAAGCCACTCTGTGTCATTATGCCTTCATGTGGCATCGCGTGAAAGGAAGACAGCTTTTGAAAGAAAAGGCTGAAAAGTCTGAAAAAAATCTTAATTATTCAATAATTACCTCTCCAAAACAGCCCCCTCCTTTCTCTCCCTCTCTGTCACAGTCCTCTTCCCTCTCTCTCGATCTTTCAGTCTTCTTCCCTCTTTCTCCTCCCTTTCTGTCTCAGTTCTCTTTCCTCTCCCCCTCTCTCTGTCTCAGTCTCAGTCCTCTTCCCTCTCTCTGTCTCAGTCTCAGTCCTCTTCCCTCTCTCTCCCACTCTCCCCCCGACAACAGCTGTTGGAGTTGCACCATGAAGGACGCAGAACAGTTGACTGGGTTGATTTATAAGATGTAACGAGGCTTCCGGGTTTGCATGGCCATGGATACAGGGTGTTCCCATCCACAGCTGAGACAGAGTGATTCCAAAACAGCATTCCTTCATAGTCTATGGACCGACTTACCGATGAACAGCTGTTGAAGCCTCATTGATAGTTGAACAGATAGTAGGGTTACCTAGGCATAAAGGCATATAATCCACATGGTTTTGTGTACATGCATGAATGATCTTGGAGACAGTTGAGCGATCCTCATAGATATAGGCCTCCAGCTATGAGTAACACTGACTAGACTCTCAACCCCGACTCACTGGCGATCCAGATATGCTCCAATACAGAAAGCCACTGTCATAAGTCACTGCCATTGAGGTGCTGCTGGAGTTGACTGTCTGAGGGAAATTAACATGGGAGAGAGGGAGAAAGGAGAGAGGGCGTTTGTGTACTCAATATGCAGGTTAGCATTTTTTTTCTTGTTCTGGAGGCAGCGCTGCAAAGTGGTCACTAGCTAGCACAGCCACAAAGTCAGAAAATCTGATTTTTTACCTAACCTTAACCCAAATGTTAACCACACTGCCAACCCTGATGCGTAACCCTAACCTTAAATTAAGACCAAAGAGGTAAATATTTTTTAAATAAATGTTTACAAGACTTTGCAGCTGGCCTATCTAAGGGGAAATCGCTCATTTCTGCCACTAGGACAAGACTCAAGACAATAAACGTCAACCTGCACTGCGCATATGTGCGTGTGTGTCAAATCAAATCACTTGTGCCGAATACAACAGGTGTAGACCTCACAGTGAAATGCTTACATACAAGCCCTTAACCAACAATGCAGTTTTAAGAAAAATAAGTGTCAAGAAAGTACAGTTGAAGTCGGAAGTTTACATACACTAAGGTTGGAGTCATTAAAACTTGTTTTTCAACCACTCCACAAATGTATCATTTACAAACTATAGTTTTGGCAAGTCGGTTAGAACATCTAATCATGACAAGTAATTTTTCCAAAAATTGTTTACAGACAGATTATTTCACTTAGAATTCACTGTATCACAATTCCAGTGGGTCAGAAGTTTACATACACTAAAACTGAGTTTAAATGTATTTTGCTAAGGTGTATGAAAACTTCCGACTTCAACTGTGTATACTCACATAAACTAAAGAAGAAAAAAAGATTAAAACAAATAAGAAAATAGAAAAATGACAAACAATTAAAGAGCAACAATAAAATAACAGCAACGAGGCTATATACAGGGGGTACCGGTACAGAGTCAATGTGGAGGCTATATACAGGGGGTACCGGTGCAGAGTCAATGTGGAGGATATATACAGGGGGTACCGGTACAGAGTCAATGTGGAGGCTATATACAGGGGGTACCGGTACAGAGTCAATGTGGAGGATATATACAGGGGGTACCGGTACAGAATCAATGTGGAGGCTATATACAGGGGGTACCGGTACAGAGTCAATGTGGAGGATATATACAGGGGGTACCGGTACAGAGTCAATGTGGAGACTATATACAGGGGGTACCGGTACAGAGTCAATGTGGAGGCTATATACAGGGGGTACCGGTACAGAGTCAATGTGGAGGTTATATACAGGGGGTACCGGTACAGAGTCAATGTGGAGGATATATACAGGGGGTACCGGTACAGAGTCAATGTGGAGACTATATACAGGGGGTACCGGTACAGAGTCAATGTGGAGGATATATACAGGGGGTACCGGTACAGAGTCAATGTGGAGGCTATATACAGGGGGTACCGGTACAGAGTCAATGTGGAGGATATATACAGGGGGTACCGGTACAGAGTCAATGTGGAGACTATATACAGGGGGTACCGGTACAGAGTCAATGTGGAGGATATATACAGGGGGTACCGGTACAGAGTCAATGTGGAGACTATATACAGGGGGTACCGGTACAGAGTCAATGTGGAGGCTATATACAGGGGGTACCAGTACAGAGTCAATGTGGAGGTTATATACAGGGGGTACCGGTACAGAGTCAATGTGGAGGATATATACAGGGGGTACCGGTACAGAGTCAATGTGGATGATATATACAGGGGGTACCGGTACAGAGTCAATGTGGAGACTATATACAGGGGGTACCGGTACAGAGTCAATGTGGAGGATATATACAGGGGGTACCGGTACAGAGTCAATGTGGAGGATATATACAGGGGGTACCGGTACAGAGTCAATGTGGAGGATATATACAGGGGGTACCGGTACAGAGTCAATGTGGAGGATATATACAGGGGGTACCGGTACAGAGTCAATGTGGAGACTATATACAGGGGGTACCGGTACAGAGTCAATGTGGAGGATTTTTACAGGGGGTACCGGTACAGAGTCAATGTGGAGACTATATACAGGGGGTACCGGTACAGAGTCAATGTGCGGGGGCACAGGTTAGTCCAGGTAATTGAGGTAATATGTACAGTACATGTAAGTAAAGAAACTATGTATAGATAATAAACAGAGAGTAGCAGCAGCGTAAAAATGTGGGTGGGGGGGGGGGTCAATGCAAATATTCCGGGTAGCCATTTGATGAGCTGTTTAGGAGTCTTATGAATTGGGGGTAGAAACTGTTAAGAAGCCTTTTGGACCTAGACTTGGCGCTCAGGTACTGCATGCAGTGTGGTAGCAGAGAGAACAGTCTATGACTAGGGTGGCTGGAGTCTTTGGCAATTGTTAGGGCCTTGAGCAGCTGACATACCAAGAGGTGATGTAACGCTCTCGACAGTGCAGCTGTAGAACTTTTTGAGGATCTGAATACCCATGCCAAATCTTTTCAGTCTCCTGAGGGGGAATAGGCGTTGTTGTCACCTCTTCACGACTGTCTTGGTGTGTTTGGACCATGAGAGTTCTTTGGTGATGCGGACACCAAGGAACTTGAAGCGCTCAACCTGCTCCACTACAGCCCCGTCAATAAGAATGGGGGCGTGCTCGGCCCTCCTTTTCCTGTAGTCCACGATCATCTCATTTGTCTTGATCACGTTGAGGGAGAGGTTGTTATGCTGGCACCACACTGCCAGGTCTCTGACCTCCTCCCTGTAGGCTGTCTCATCGTTGTCGGTGATCAGCCCTACCACTATTGTACCATCGTGAAACTTAATGGTGGTGTTGGAGTCGTGCTTGCCATACAGTCATGGGTGAACTGGGAGTAGAGGAGGGTACTGAGCATGCACCCCTGAGGGGCCCACGTGTTGAGGATCAGCGTGGCAGATGTGTTGTTACCTACCCTTACCACCTGGGGGCGGACCGTCAGGATGTCCAGGATCCAGTTGCAGAGAGAGGTGTTTTGTCCCAGGGTTCTTAGCTTAGTGATGATCTTTGAGGGCACTATGGTGTTGAACATTGAGCTGTAGTCAATGATTAGCATTCTCAAATAGGTGTTCCTTTGTCCAGGTGGGAAAGGGCAGTGTGGAGCGCAATAGAGATTGCATAATCTGTGGATCTGTTGGGGCAGTATGCAAATTAGACTGGGTCTAGGGTTTCTGAGATAATGGTGTTGATGTGAGCCATGGCCAGCCTTTCAAAGCACTTCATGGCTACAGACGTGAGTGCTATGGATCGGTAGTCATTTAAGCAGGTTACCTTGGTGTTCTTGGGCACAAGGACTATGGTGGTCTGCTTGAAACATGTTGGTATTACAGACTCAGTCGGGACAGGTTGAAAATGTCAGTGAAGACACTTGTCAAGAAGACACTTGGTAATCCGTCTGGCTCTGCGGCCTTGTGAATGTTGACCTGTTTAATGGTCTTACTCGCATTGGAGAGCATGATCACACAGTCGTCCAGAACAGCTGATGGTCTCATGCATGCTTCAGTGTTTCTTGCCTCGAAGCGAGCATAGAAGTCATTTAGCTCATCTGGTAAGCTCGTGTCACTGAGCAGCTCGTGGATGTGCTTCCCTTTGTAGTCTGTAATAGTTTGCAAGTCCTGCCACATCTGATGAGCGTCAGAACTGGTGTAGTAGGATTCAATCTTAGTCCTGTATTGACGCTTTGCCTGTTTGATGGTTCGTCAGAAGGCATAGCGAGATTTCTTATAAGCTTCCGGGTTAGAGTCCCGCTCCTTGAAAACAGCAGCTCTACCCTTTAGCTCAGTGCAGATGTAGCCTGTAATCCATGGCTTCTGGTTGGGGTATGTACCTACGGTCACTGCAGGGACAACGTCATCGATACACTTATTGATGAAGCCAGTGACTGATGTTGTGTACTCCTCAATGCCATCGGAAGAATCCCAATACATATTCCAGTCTGTGCTAGCAAAACAGTCCTGTAGCTTAGCATCTGCGTCATCTGACCACTTCCGTATTGAGCGAGTCACTGGTACTTCCTGCTTTAGTTTTTGCTTGTAAGCAGGAATCATGAGGAAAGAGTTAAGGTCAGATTTGCCAAATGGAGGGCGAGGGAGAGCTTTTTACGTGTCTCTGTGTGTGGAGTAAAGGTGGTCTAGAGATTGTTTTCCTTCTGGGCTCACATGTAACACGCTGGTAGAAATTAGGTAAAAGGGATTTAAGTTTCCCTGCATTAAAGTCCCCGGCCACTAGGAGAGCCGCCTCTGGATGAGCATTTTCTTGTTTGCTTATGGCCTTATACAGCTCATTGAGAGCTGTCTTAGTGCCAGCATCGGTTTGTGGTGGTAAATAGACAGCTACGAAAAATATAGATGAAAACACTCTTGGAAAATAATGTGGTCTACAGCTTATCATGAGATACTCTACCTCAGGTGAGCAAAACCTTGAGACTTCCTTAAAACTTATTGATACTACCCATCCCGCATGCGGGAGCGTAATCATCGCCTCAAACTAATTAGCATAACGCAGCGGACATAAATATATCTAGAAAATGTTCCTATTCATGAAAATCACAAATTAAATATATTGAGACACAGATATTGCCGTTTTTAATGTCCTGTTGGTAGGATAAGCTTGATCGGATAACATCCAGTTTGTTATCCAATGATTGCACGTTGGCTAATAGGACTGATGGTAGAGGCGGATTACCCACTTGTCGTTGGATTCTTACAAGGCACCCCGACCTACGTCCCCGATATCTCTGTCTCTTCTTCATGCGAATGACATGGATTTGGTCCTTGTCCAGTGTCTGAAGTCAATCCTTTGCGTCCGAGTCATTCTGGACAAATAATTTCTCTTTAACGAGGTGAGTAATCGCTGTCCTGATATCCAGAAGCTCTTTTCGGTTGGTTGGCTTATCATTCTGCACACACCGCCTGTTATGTTGTGTAGCTACCAGTATAATGATGTTGTTGGACTGTAATGATGATGTCTCTCTGGTGTACCTGCCTGTCATGACAAGACACATAGTGCATGGGAGGAACAAGGCAATTCAGAGGCAAATGGCCAGATGCGATCGAGTAGACAGACAGACAGACAGACAGACAGACAGACAGACAGCAGGAAGGGCAGGCAGGCAGATACAGACGGACATTACTTCCATGTTTTTTTTTTTTTTACAGCAAATACAACACAGAACAGTGCCACCTCTGTGACATTTTATTCCATATAGTTTCATGGTGGTAATTCCCTGATTCTTGAATATGTAATTAAATGAGGGGGCACTGCAGCTGAAAAAAGGTGTGAGAGTAGTAGACATAATATTCGGCAACGAGTGTGAAGTGTCTCACGGAAAAGGAGAAAAATATCATTCTGGTTTAAAATGGGACACTGATGACTACTTGATTGTTTATTTACTTTGACTAGTGTGGGCTAGACAGACAAACTGACCGTGTTAGCTTATGATTTATGATCAACACAAGGCTGCTCACAAAAGGAAAAGCCATCTGGTGTGTGAATCAACGGGGGACCCCTGAAACTTGCTTTCACCCGTAGCACAGATTTTTGCTATTTTCCAGACAGCCTTTGGTGTGAGGACTGCTGAACATAGACAGCTTGTGTAAAAACAGACTATAAATGTAGAACATTCCTTGATGCCGCTCTAGAGATGTATTACGATGGATGCACGGTCCCCATGGTATTATCACCTGTAATTAATTACATTATCGTAATCAAGGACACCTACTTCTATTCAGAAATCGAAGCTATTGTGACATAAATTACAATAGCTTGAATAACCACCTCTTGCATATGGCTATGGACTTAACGAAATTACAATAGGCCTTGGGAATGTTATGCTCTGTAGAAGAGGAGGTGTCTGTTGTAAGGAAAAGAGAAGCAAGTGCTTTAATATGTAGCGGTAAAGGTATGCATTTGAGCATCGGTCCTATTTGGAATTGTCGCGGGGAACAAAGTCAAGGAGCATACTGGAGCTATTTGTCCACAATGCCTGCAGAACGGGCTAATAACGTTCATCCGTCTGTTACGTGTGTCTTTTGTGTCTTTCTCATTAGTAGAATAACATTGTCAGGCTGTTGGACGTAGAAACCCTTCCAACCCCTTCTCATTTCTCATTTTCAAACACAAAGCACCTAAACCAGGAGCAAGCCTGGATAAAAAAAAATCGATTTTGATAGGCATATGGGATACCTCATGTTTTTATCTAACCAAAATAATAACAATTCCTAATAGATGAATTAGACCAGTAATTTTATGAATTACATTAAGATCGATTTATTACTACGCAAATAAGAACAGATATTTGACGTCAGGCTATGGGAATAGTTTTACCACATCGGTAATTAAAATGCAACAGAAAACCAACCATAATACATGTATTGTATCATATGTATTTCACAATCTAAAACGGCTGTCAATATGATTCAGATTACACATGCTGTGTTGCGCGACACCGAAACCTTACCGGAGAATAGCGGTTCCCGAGTCCGAATATCCTATAGGATTACAGAGACAGGGATGCTGTGTTATCTCCCTCCTCACGACAACCTTCTCTCCTCTTTCGGACGCACGTTTAGATACAGACTGTCTGACCAGGGCTGCGACTCAACCGTTTGTACCGAACCGGGACAAGGAAGAGATGAATACCACGACCGTGATTCGGTAATGGCTGTCTATTCCCCTCCTTCCTTCTCCCGTTCTTTCCTGTCTCAACACCCCCCCCCCCCCCCCCCCTCACTCTCATCCGCCAACTTTCGCTCTCCCTCTCTCTCCTGACCTCATATAAATGTGTAGGCAATTTAACAGGTTTAACATTTAACCCATAGCTATTGGAGATTTTTATTGAGGAGAAAAATGAATTTCGGTGTTTCAACGTCATCTGGGGCTCAGCAGCACGATTCGCGCACGAGCAACTGGCACGACGACGCACGGTATTTTTTTGGAAGGGGCGTTTACATTTGGAATATTTGTGGATGCATAGCAAACACGAAATGGCTGTTTAGCTACTGCTTTTGCAATAGGTTTTGCATGTGATCATATTAATCCTTAATCCATTGATCTATCATCCCTATTCTCCTATTTCTCCTGACCCCTCCAATATGTATTTATGTAACTGAGTTTTGTAGGTTCGTTTGTAGTTGCAGGACCTTCCCAGTCCTACAGGAGAGGCCAGTTTGTCCGGCCTGGAGAAAAGCTTGAAAGAATGATCCTCCCTCCATCCGCCGAGCCGTCAGAGAACGCGGCGGAATGTTGTCCGACAGTTCAGGATTAACTAGGCTCGCTGCTGATGTTTTAATCAAACAAAGGCCAAATGAAAAGCAGTGCAATTTTGCAACCTAGACTGGAGACTTGTTTCGGAAGGTAGCATAACTTTGGGCTGTGGAAGGTAACAACATTAGACTGCTTCAATTTACTGATAGGCCTATAATAAAGTGTCCTTTTACATTAAGTTAATCAAAATAAGGGAAAAGCGCATTTCTGTAATTGACAATAAAACAGGTCAACTGCAAGGCAATAAAGTAGCACAATAGGCCTATAGTTTTGTAAAAGAAAATGCCGTGCTAACCAGACAGGCAGACAATCCCCTATCCCAAAAACTTGATGATAAGCCTAGATCTATCCCATATTGTTGCTTTTCACCTTGTCACACGGTCTAGATATAGTGTAACCCCAGGCTCTGACGTGATTCAGAACAGTAATGGTGTAACACTTTGACGTGAGTCAGGACCAGAGGCAATCTTTTGGCGTGTATGAAAAATCCATATTTGAATTGTTTTATTTTACTAGGCAAGTCAGTTATTTTACAATGAGGGCCTACCCCGCTAAACCATCCCCGAACCCGGACGACGCTGGGCAATTGTGCGCCACCCTATGCGACTCCCGATCACGTCCGGTTATGATACAGCCCGGGATCGAACCAGGGTCTGTAGTGACGCCGCTGCGCCTCTCCATCTCCCGCCCTCGCCCATCCCTCAATCACACACTTCATCAAAACTGTTTCTAGGCTATATTGTGACAGTATTGCCATCTCTAGTATCTGTTATTAATTAAAAAAACAAAATCCTTGTGATTAAGGCCGAGGCCAACGTCACTCCATAATACTTAATTTTCCACTGTATATCAGCAAGTAAGAAACCCTTTATTTTTGTTGCTACTAAACACATGGACTTCTCTGTAACATTTGTCAAGCATTGTAACAGAAGTCTATCTACTTTAAATGTAATTTGACATTAGGTAGATGGTAGGTTTTGTAGTAATTCCTTGGCTTTTGGCACCACCTTGTGGTGACATGGAGAATCTCATAAGCGCTAGTGAAACACTTGGTAATTGAATGAGGGTGTCAGAGTGCATCCATTCATATTTAGCTTTCATCAGGAGAAGCTGTCCCTTGGGAGCATTTCTCAACTAATCCATGGACTCTGTTATTTACCAGAATTAGGTCACATGGTTTAGAGTTGAGTGCATTTCAGATTTCATCAATCCCTTACTTCCCAAGCAAGTCTGGCTTATGGAGAGTTGCTATAACAAGATATTTCTTGAAGTCTCATGTTTATTTTCTTCAAAAAGATTAATTTAGCTGGTTATCACTGGCCTACCCACAATGCCAGTGTAATGTTTTTCAACATTTTTACTAATTAAGAATGAAAAGCTGAAATGTCAAGTCAATAAGTTATTTTCAACCCCTTTGTTATGGAAAGCCTAAATAAGTTCAGGAGTAAAAATGTGCTTACCAAGTCACATAATAAATTGCATGGACTCCCTGTGTGCAATAAGTCTAACATGATTTTTAAACGACTACCCCATCTCTGTAACCACACACAATTATCTGTAAGGTCCCTCCCTCAGTTAAGCAGTGAATTTCAAACACAGATACAACCACAAAGACCAGGGAGGTTTTCCAATGCCTCGCAAAGAAAGGCACCTGTTGATAGATGGGTCAAAATAAATTAAGCAGACATTGAATATCCCTTTGAGCATGGCAAAGTTATTAATTCCACTTTGGATGGTGTATCAATACACCCAGTTACTACACAGATACTCGGTTGTCGGAGAGAAGGAAATCCACTCAGGGATTTCACCCTGAGGCCAATGGTGACTGTAAAACATGTCTGTGATAGGAGAAAACTGAGGATGGATCAACATTGTAGTTACTCCACAATACTAACCTAATTGACTGAGGGGAAAAGAAGGAAGCCTGTAAAGAACAAAAATATTCCAAAACATGTATCCTGTTTACAACAGGGCACTAAAGGAATACTACAATGTGGCAAAGCAATTCACTTTTTGTCCTCAATACAAAGTAATATTGGATTTACCCCAAACATACAACATATTACTGTGTACCACTCTCTATATTTTAAATATAGTGGCTGCATCATGTTATGGGTATACTTGTAATCGTTAAGGACTGTTTCAAGATAAAAATAAACAATGGAGATAAGCACAGGCAAAATCCTAGAGGAAAACCTGGTTCAGTCTGCTTTCCACCAGACACTGGGAGATGAATTCTCTTTCAGCAGGGCAACAACCTAAAACACAAAAGGCTAAATCTACATTGGAGTTGCTTACCAAGAAGCCAATGAATGTTCTTGAGTGGCTGAGTTAGGTTTTACTTAAATCTACTTGAAAATCTATAGCAAGACCTGAAAATCGTTGTCTTGCAATGATCAACAACCAATATCACAGATCTTAAAGAATTTTCAAAAGAATGTGTAAATGTTGCACAATCCAGGTGGGGAAAGCTCTTAGAGACGTACCAAGAAAGACAGGGCTGTAAAGATGCTTCAACAAAGTAGACTCAGGTGTGTGAATACTTATGTAAATGAGATATCCATTTAATTTTCAATACATTTGCAACAATATATATATATATTTTAATTCACTTTGTCTTTATGGGATATTGTGCGTAGATGGGCGAGAGACAAAAAAAATCTATTTAATCCATTTTGAATTCAGGCTGTAACATAACAAAATTTGTAAAAAGTCAAGGGATAGGAATACTTTCTGAAAACACTGTACAGGTATGTGAAGAAAATATTCTCACTACTCTCATGTCGGTAGTCCTGTAGTACTTCACCTGTAGCCATTTGCGTCCCAAAACAAGTAGGCTAATTTGAAATCATTATGTCAGTCTCAAACTGGGGTTGTAAATAATAAGTTCACACTCCAAAAAATATTGTCTGGTATTGTGTAGTTAGTGTGGTATTACAAATAATTGAATACAAATCGGTAGTATTAACACATTCAAAACCAAGATCATAAATATTTATTTATTTTACCTTTATTTAACAGTTAAGAACAAATTCTTATTTTCAATGACGGCCTAGGAACGATAGATTTTTACCTTGTCAGCTCGGGGATTTGATCTTGCAACCTTTCGGTTACTAATCCAACACCAACCACTAGGCTACCTGCAGCCCCGAGAAACACAGAGAGTGAGAGATATCCACGTCAGACACTTACTGCACATTCAGAGGAAATATTGAGAGAGGCTGTCAAACTTTTTTGGGAGGGCGCAAATAGTGAACATCAAACTGAAACCTGAGTGCACATATTATAAATCACCTTCACGTTTCTGTCCCTTTCTTCCAGTCATCTCTCCCTACACTGTACCTAAAAAAGGAGAAAGAGAAAGTCAATACACAAGGTTCACGATCAATAATATTTATTTGCAAACTTGTACAGGGGTAGACACGAACAATAAAGTGATATCTGAATAAAAATTAGTATACACAAGTTGGGGACACACCTTGTCAAATACATACAAGGTCAAATAGGGCCAAGGCCTGTTGTCAGCCTGAGCGCCAGTGTGGTGAGCTGGGGTCTGGTAGGTGCCCTCCTTCACCATCTTGTCCCGCTGCTTACGGATCTCATACAGCCTCTTGTGCTACAGACACAGAAAGAGAGAAAGAGATGCACGAGAGTGAGAGAGATATCCACGTCAGACACTTACTGCACATTCAGAGGAAATATTGAGAGAGGCTGTCAAACTTTTTTTTTGGGGGGGGGGAAAGCTCAAAACTTCTTAGGAGGTATTGTTGTGTTTTTTCAGCTCATTGCTGATCAAAACCACAATTCTCTTCATTGATCAACTCAATGTATTTTTAACAACAAAAACAGTCAAACAACAAAATAATCTCCTATAAGTCTTGACAATCATTTGCTAATCAACAGCAAAGCTTTCTCCAACTATCCATGAAGTCAATGAAAAAAAGGTAGAGCTGGACAGGATGGACTAAGGGTGTGAACGTTTAAACATTAAAATGTTTAAAGGAAATTGGGATCCTTAATATTTAGAAAAATCCCTCACTGAAAAACATTTTATTTTACGTAGATGCAGAAAGTAAACAGCATAGTGGGACAATTTCCGCAACAATAAGAGCGTTGAAGCACAAGGCTCAACTTCTCTGCTGTTTTGGTGCCCTGGCTACCACGATGTAAACAGCATGACGCGAACCCGTGCAGATACTTTATGTGATTGTGTGAGAAGTGTTGCTTCTCGTTTATGTCAATATCCTAGGCTATTCATTGATAATTTGCCCTGCTATACTGAAGGTGCGAGTCCTGCCTATAGTGTGCCCATCCCTATCTCTCCGTCCGTCTCTTGCTAGCTCCCAATGAAAGATGCAGGTAATCAGTCTCCTCCAAAAATACTGAATCTTAGGAGTCGATTCCGCTACGAATCTTGACCCTCAGAAATAGGAGTCGACGTACAAGGGAACAATTATTTGAGTTGACTCTCCACTACTACGTCATTGTCGTTAAGTGTTGGAAAATGGCAGAGAAAGGCAATCGACAGCACTGTATGGCAATACTTTGAGAAGTTAAATGAGAAGGAAATTCAAACTTTGCAAAGTGGAATTGCGGTACAGTAATGGTAGTACAGATGCAAAGCTTAACCTTCTGAAAGGGACGCACCGTGAGACACAGACCGTTGCTGACAGCAGTTCAGCTTCATTGTGAGTTTGCGTGGAAATTAGAGGTCGACCGATTTGGATTTTTCAACGCTGATACCGATTATTGGAGGACAAAAAAAAGCCGATACCGATTAATCGGACGATTTTTAGCATGTATTTGTAATAATGACAATTACAACAATACTGAATGAACACTTATTTTAACTTAATATAATACATCAATAAAATCGATTTAGCCTCAAATAATGAAACATGTTCAATTTGGTTTAAATAATGCAAAAACAAAGTGTTGGAGAAGAAAGTAAAAGTGCAATATGTGCCATGTAAGAAAGCTAACGTTTCAGTTCCTTGCTCAGAACATGAGAACATATGAAAGCTGGTGGTTCCTTTTAACATGAGTCTTCAATATTCCCAGGTAAGAAGTTTTAGGTTGTGGTTATTATAGGACTATTTCTCTCTATACCATTTGTATTTCAAATACTTTTGACTATTGGATGTTCTTATAGGCACTTTAGTATTGCCAGTGTAACAGTATAGCTTCCGTACCTCGCCTCGCTCCTACCTGGGCTTGAACCAGGAACACAACGACAACAGCCACCCTCGAAGCAGCGTTACCCATGCAGAGCAAGGGGAACAACTACTCCAAGTCTCAGAACGTTTGAAACGCTATTAGCGCGCACCCCGCTAACTAGCTAGCCATTTCACATCACATCGTTACACCAGCCTAATCTCGGGAGTTGATAGGCTTGAAGTCATAAACAGCTCAATGCTTGAAGCACAGCGACGAGCTGCTGGCAAAACGCACGAAAGTGCTGTTTGAATGAATGCTTACGAGCCTGCTGGTGCCTACCATCGCTCAGTCAGACTGCTCTATTAAATCATACTTAACACACAGAAATACGAGCCTTAGGTCATTAATATGGTCAAATCCGGAAACTATCATCTCGAAAACAAGACGTTTATTCTTTCAGTGAAATACGGAACCGTTCCGTATTTTATCTAACGGGTGGCATACATCAGTCTAAATATTCCTGTTACATTGCACAAGCTTCAATGTCATAACTACGTAAAATTCTGGCAAATTAGTTCGCCATGAGCCAGGCGGCACAAAATGTTGCATATACCCTGACTCTTCGTGCCATGAACACAAGAGAAGTGACACAATTTAAAATTGCCTGCTAACCTGATTTCTTTTAGCTAAATATGCAGGTTTAAAAATATATACTTCTGTGTATTGATTTTAAGAAAGGCATTGGTGTTTATGGTTAGGTACACATTGGAGCTACGAGTCCTTTTTCGCAAATGCGCACTGCATCGATTACATATCATCAACCATGTGTAGTTATAACTAGTGATTATGATTGATTAAGTTTAATGCTAGCTAGCAACTTACCATGGCTTCTTACTGCATTCGCGCAACAGGCAGGCTCCTCGTGAGGCAGGTTGTTAGAGCGTTGGACTAGTTAACCGTAAGGTTGCAAGATTGAATCCCTGAGCTGACAGGGTAAAAATCTGTCATTCTGCCCCTGAACAAGGCAGTTAACCCACCGTTCCTAGGCTGTCATTGAAAATAAGAATGTGTTCTTTACTGACTTGCCTAGTTAAATAAAGATTAAACAAAAGGTGTATAACAAAAGAAAAGAAAAAAGAAAATTTGCCTCCAAAATGACCGATTTCCGATTGTTGTGAAAACTTGAAATCGGCCCTAATTAAAATCGGCCATTCCGATTAATCGCTCAACCTCTAGTGGAAATGTATGAATTTTATGTTTAAATGTTAAGAACATTTTTCCATTTATCACATCCCTAGCATGGACACCCATGTAGGATGACAAGCAGTTATTTTATCAAAGACATGGACATCAACTGACAACTCTTCAACAGGTCTTAGTTGATGAAATCACAAGTGTTTATGGGGAAAGGACATGAAACACACACACAATCAAATCTTCACAGTTCACACACACACTTCAGCTCAGATGTCTTACACTCACCGTCTTCTCTCTGTGCATGCACTCATAGAAGTCCTCAAACTCGAGCTTGCACTCCTTTTTGGCACGGGTCTGACCAATGCCATCTGCACACTCGATCCACTCCTTCTCAAAGGCGTGGCAGCGCGGCGCACGTTTATATGGTTGCTCTCCACCCTGGATCAACATCCATTTGTCCATGTTGATACCCAACTTCCCCTGGAGGTCGATGAACGGCATGATGCTGCAGGATGGGGGGGGGGAAGAGAAGAGCAAAGGTGATGCTTAAGGTTTTTGATTAGAAAGGGGGCCTTTGTGTTTCTTTGTCTTTTCTCTAGAGCTATTATGGCCATAATAACAAGGGATGTATTCACTAGGAACCAAGCAGAAACAAACTGAATAAAACAGGGAGACACACACCTGAATTTGTCCAAAGCAAACTAATTTTAGTTGCAAAAGATTTTGCAACTGTTTGCTAATGTTACGGTCTATTGGCGAATGAATACACCCAATGTGTTGGCTGTGCATTAAATCTCTGACATTTCTCATTGGTATAGAGAGCCCTCTAGCTGTACATTATTGTTCATAAAACTGGAAGCATCAATATAAATTCAAGAACAATAGCCAAATGTTCAGTAGAACTAGATAACATTAACTCTCGAGAACACTGGGGCCATACCCAGCCATATGCGCTAGTATTACAGTACATGAATGGGCAAGCTAGTTAAAGTGGAACTGACAGCGGTTTAACTACTTTGCAGATATGAAATAAACAAATAATAATATCAGTAAAAAAAATAATAATCTCAGTTTATATTACAAAACCAACTTTATAAGAGGTTTCAGAAGTAGGTTCTATTGGACTCCACATTCCATGACGTACACTACATGACCAAAAGTATGTGGACACCTGCTGGTCAAACACCTCATTCCAATATCATATGCATTAATATGGAGTAGGTCCCCCATTTGCTGCTTAAAACAGCATCCACTGTTCTAGGAAGGCTTTCCACTAGATGTTGGAACATTTCTGCAGGGACTTGCTTCCATTCAGCCACAAGAGCATTAGTGTGGTCGGGCTCTGATGTTGGGCGATTAGGTCTGGCTCGCAGTCGGTGTTCCAATTCAGTTCCATCCTCCAAACCCAGATTCGGCTGTCAGACTGCCAGATGGTGAAGCATGATTCATCAGTCCAAAGAACGCGTTTCCACTGCTCCAGAGTACAATGGCGCAGAGCTTTACACCACTCTTGGCATTGCGCATGATGATCTTAGACTTATGTGCAACTGCTCGGCCATGGAAACCCATTTCATGAAGCTCCCGATGAACAGTTAGTGTGCTGACGTTGCTTCCAGAGGCCGTTTGGAACTCTGTGGTGAGTGTTGCAACCGAGGACAGAATTTTTCCGTGCTATGGACTTCAGCACTTGGTTTCTCCTATACGTTTCCACTTCACAATAATAGCACAGTTTAATAATAGGGCAGCTCTTGCAAGGCCAAAATGTGACAAACTGACTTGTTGATAAGGTGGCATCCTATGACGGTACCACGTTGAAAATCACTGAGCTATTCAGTAAGGCCAGTCTACTGCCAATGTTTGGTTATGAAGATTGCATGGGTGTGTGGCTGAAATAGCCAAATCCACTCATTTGAAGGGGTGTCCACATACAGTACCAGTCAACATTTTGGACACACCTACTCATTCACAGGTTCTTTATTTTTTGACTATTTTCTACATTGTAGAATATTAGTGAAGACATCAAAACTATGAAATAACACATATGGTATCATGTAGTAACCAAATATTTTAGATTCTTCAAAGTAGCCACCCTTTGCCTTGATGATAGCTTTGCACACCCTTGGCATTCTCTCAACCAGTTTCACCTGGAATGCTTTTCCAACAGTCTTAAAGGAGTTCCCACATGTGACCGACCAGCTCAAAATTGGTCTGCTGTAGCAAAATTTGAAATTGTAGCTCTGGCGTCTCTACTTTTATCCAAAATGGTATATCATACCCTACAGTTTATGAACAATGGGAAGGAAATTTTGCTTTGAAAGTTAATAAACTTGTAAACTCACTTTTGAGAAAATTGCCTTTTCAATGTTTTGGTACTAAACCCAGCAAAAAAAGAAACGTCCTCTCACTGTCAACTGGATTTATTTTCAGCAAACTTTACGTGTAAATATTTCTATGAACATAACAAGATTCAACAACTGAGACCTAAACTGAACAAGTTCCACAGACATGTGACTAACAGAAATTGAATAATGTGTCCCTGAACAAAGGGGGGGGGGGGGGGGGGGGGGGGGGTCAAAATCAAAAGTAACAGTCAGTATCTGGCCACCAGCTGCATTAAGTACTGCAATGCATATCCTCCTCATGGACTGCACCAGATGTGCCAGTTCTTGCTGTGTGATGTTAACCCACTCTTCCACCAAGGCACCTGCAAGTTACCGGATATTTCTGGGGGGTATGGCCCTAGCCCTCATCCTCTGATCCAACAGGTCCAAGGACGTGCTCAATGGGATTGAGATCTGGGCTCTACGCTGGCCATGGCAGAACACTGACATTCCTGTCTTGCAGGAAATCACGCACAGAACAAGCAGTATGGCTGGTGGCATTGTCATGCTGGAGGGTCATGTCAGGATGAGCCTGCAGGAAGGCTACCACATGAGGGAGGAGGAAGTCTTCCCTGTAACGCACAGCGTTGAGATTGCCTGCAATGGCAACAAGCTCAGTCCGATGATGCTGTGACACATTGCCCCAGACCATGACGGACCCTCCCCCTCCAGAGTAAAGGCCTCGGTGTAACGCTCATTCCTTCGACAATAAACGCAAATCCGACCATCATCCCTGGTGAGACAAAACTGCGACTCGTCAGTGAAGAGCACTTTTTGCCAGTCCTGTCTGGTCCAGGTAACAGTGGGTTTGTGCCCATAGGTGAAGTTGTTGCCAGTGATGTCTGGTGAGGACCTGCCTTACAACAGGACTACAAGCCCTCAGTCCAGCCTCTCGCGGATAGTCTGAGCACTGATGGAGGGATTGTGCATTCCTGGTGTAACTCGGGCACCTGTGCATGTGTTGTTGCACGTGGCCTGCCACTGGAAGGAAAATCAGCTGTCCATCCTGTCTCCCTGTAGTGCTGTCTTAGGCGTCTCACAGTACAGACATTGCAATTTATTTCCCTGGCCACATCTGCAGTCCTCAAGCCTCCTTGCAGCATGCCTAAGGCACATTCAGGCAGATGAGCAGGGACCCTGGGCATCTTTCTTTTGGTGTTTTTCAGAGTCAATAGAAAGGCCTCTTTAGTGTCCTAAGTTTTCATAACTGTTAGTGTCTTAACGACCGTTCCACAGGTGCATGTTCATTAATTGTTCATTGAACACACATGGGAAACAGTGTTTAAACCCTTTACAATGAAGATCTGTGAAGTTATTTGTGTTTTTACCAATTATCTTTGAAATACATGGTCCTGAAAAAGGGACATTTCTTTTTTTGCTGAGTTTACTACTGGAGAGTTCTTTGTCTACACCCATTTAGCATCGTTCACACCCTCTTAAGCTTTAACCCCACCCATCTCTTTAAGGGTTGATCCAAGCGTTCTGTACTAACAGCAAGTCAAGCCCCCTAGCTAACTTGCTAGATAGATACTTTCAGACACAAATGACAGGGCAGCTCACTGAACATTACTCACCCTAGCAGAGCTGGATAGGCTGTTATGTTATATAGAACGTTGGTGACTGCAACTGTGCGGTCAGATTGTCCATTCGTAAATTCAAAATGTATCACTCTCGGAGAGCAAACCGGACGCTCTGGCCGATGAGTAGGGTTGATCCGAACGTTCTGACCTCACAACGGCAGTCAAGCACCCAAACTAACTGGCTAACATCATTGGCTAGCTTACAAGCTACTTCCAGACACATAATGAGACAACACCCCACTCTAACCATTTTACTCAACCTAGCAGAGCTGGTTAGGCTGTTTTCATTTTATCCAGAGCGTTGGTGAGTGCAACTGTGCTGCTGGCAATAATTGAATTATGCTTTTTAGCCTACGTTTACTGAAACCGGCCATATTCAGCTGGTGTTGAGGGTTCATAAATTCATCAGTTATTCTGCGCTCTGGCACACTCAGACAAGAGTGCTCTGAAATCGGAGCAGATGGACAGACTGAATTTTCGAATGCACCCAAAATGGTTACTTGCATAGTAAATTCTTTGGTTAAAACAAGTAGCTAGCGAGCTAGGTACACAATGAACCATAATCCCAACTCATGATGTTACTACCCTGCATGAATCTGCAACCAGGTTCAATGTTAGCTAGCTAACATTAGGCTATAGCTAGTTAAGCAAATGTACAGTACCAATCAAAAGTTGACACACCTACTCATTCCAGGGTTTTTCTTTATTTTTAACATTTTCTACATTGTAGAATAACAGTGAAGACATCAAAACTATCAAATAACACATATGGAATCATGTACTAACAAAAAAAAAGTGTTAAACCAAAATATATTTTATATCTGAGATTCTTCAAAGTAACCACCCTTTGCCTTGATGACAGCTTTGCACTCTCTTGGCATTCTCTCAACCAGCTGCATGAGGACCTGGAATGCATTTCAATTAACAGGTGTGCCTTGTTAAAAGTTCATTTGTGTAATTTCTTTCCGTCTTAATGTGTTTGAGCCAATTACTTGTGTTGTGACAAGGTAGGGGTGGTATACAGAAGAAAGCACTATTTGATAAAAGACAAAGTCCATATTATGGCAAGAACAGCTCAAATAAGCATCATCAAGTCCATCATTACTTTAAGATATGAAGGTCAGTCAATGCAGAACATTTAAAGAACTTAACGTTTCTTCAAGTGCAGTCGCAAAAACCATTCAGCGCTATTATGAAACTGGCTCTCATGAGGACCACCACAGGAACAGAAGACTCAGAGTTGCCTCTGCCTCTGTAACAAACACATCTCAACATAAACTGTTCAGAGGAGACTGCGTGAATCAGGCCTTCATGGTTTAATTGCTGCCAAGAAACCACTACTAGAAGGACACCAATAAGAAGAAGAAGACTTGCTTGAGCCAAGAAGCACGAGCAATGGACATTAGACCGGTGGAAATCTGTCCTTTGGTCTGATGAGTCCAAATTTGAGATTATTATTATTTTATGGTTCCAACTGCCATGTCTTTGTGAGATGCAGAATAGGTGAACAGATTATCTCTGCATGTGTGGTTCCCACTGTGAAGCATGGAAGAGGTGTAATGGTGCTTTGCTGGTGACACAGTCTTGATTTATTTAGAATTCTAGGCATACTTAACCAGCATGGCAACCACCACATTAGGTAGTGATACGCCATCCCATCTGGTTTACGCTTTGTGGGACTATCATTTGTTTTTCAACAGGACAATGACCCTACACATCTCCTGGCTGTGTAAGGGCTATTTTACCAAGGAGGAGAGTGATGGAGTGCTGCAGCAGGAGACCTGGCCTCCACAATCACCCGACCACAACCCAATTGAAATGGTTTGGGATGATTTGGACTGCAGGGTGAAGGAAAAGCAGCCAACAAGTGCTCAGCATATGTGGTTAGTCCTTCAAGACAGTTGGAAAATCATTCCAGGTGAAGCTGGTTGAGAGAATGCCAAGAGTGTGCAAAGCTGTCATCAGTGCAATTAGTGGCTACAATGTACTGTATAGATAGATAGGTGTACACTAAGGCATTGTTAGCAGAATAGATGGATGCAGTTCAATGCATGATTAATATAATTCACCAATCCATTTCTTGGTATTCCACAATTTAACAAGGCGCACACCTGTTAATTCAAATGCATTCCAGGTGACAACGTTGTGAAGCTGGTTTAGAGTGTGCAAAGCTGTCATCAAGGCAAAGGATGGCTTTTATTTTGATTTGTTGAACACTTTTTTGGTTACTAGATTATTCCATTTGTGTTATTTCATAGTTTTGTCTTCACTATTACTCTGAAAGTAAAAACAGTTTTTAAAAAAAATAAATAAAAAAATAATATTTAAAAACCTGGAATGAGTAGGTGTGTAAAACTTTTGACTGGTACTGTATGTTTTTATTTAATGCAATGTCTACTAATTGTCTAAACGCACGGCTGCTTTCCCACTATTAGCTATATAATTTTCACAAATGCCTTAGTATATGCAATTCCCAAACACTTAAGAACTTGTGAAAATGACCTCATCTAAGTAACGTTAGTCGTTTGTCAGAACATGTTTCAAAAAGTGTCATTCTTTCTGAGGGTGTACATGAACAGATTTTAATAAGATTTCATGTTCCTAAAATACTGTCAGACCCACTTTAACGTGCGATTGCCAGCTAGCTAACGTTACAGCTTGCCAGCCCTAACGAGTTAAGTTAGCTAGCTAACTAGCCAAAGCAACGTTGCATTTTGACATTCATACAAGCCCATTATCTAGCTAGCTAGTATTATTAACGTCGTTAATTCCAGCTATGCTGGCTAGCAATATTAGGCAGCCATGCACTTATTTCACTCGACTTTGCTGTCTAGCTAACTGTTTAGCTAGCTAATTGTATTGATAAACGAACATACTGACGTAAAAGACAGCTAAAGTTAGCTTGCTTAACGACAAGAAAGACCGTTCGCGCTGTGTGGTCACTTGCTAAACAATTTCCCCCACATTCTTGTTGAGCAAGCATGTACAATATTATGTTAGGGTTGACTTGTCAAACGTTATGTAAATATGGTATACATGTAATTATTTACCGTGTTTTGGTGAACTCACTTTAACCTTCTGTGTGGATCCCCTCACTTTACAGTAGAGCGGCCTAAGCCTGAAATCAGATGGTCGCTTGGCAACCTAGCCTATATTTACGGCACTACTGTAAAGATCGTAAGGAAATTTCTTAACCCCAGCTGGACTGAACACGATCATATTTAACTGTAACATTACTATGACCAGTGTAGGGGAAGCTACCAATTACTTCACACTGGAAGAAGTTAAACTACACTAGAGTTACCTTTAAGAAACTAAAGTTACTTTACAAAAGTAGTTAACTACATTCAGCCTACGTAATAAATTATATCTAAATCTAAAATGTAATGCACTACAAATTGTAATAACAGATCACTCTGGAGTCAGATGTATTTTAACCTATTAAATTACTAGTTGGACTACAGTACGTGTAGTTCACTACTCCCCAACACTGACTATGACCAAGTATGTTATGCATAAAGACTTTGATTCATAAGTCAAATGTGTGTGCGTTTCATTCCATTTCCCCATGAATAACCACAATAAGACAATATTGGTGCAACAGAAAATGTGTTTATTTTCCCAAAATATGTCCACAACGTTTTTCACAGTCCTGTGTGTTCGGCCCCATATAGGGGCTTACAAAACAGTGTCAGGAGATACACATTTATATATAATACTTTTATATGACTATTTACAGTATATATTTATAACTATTTTATCCAAATCCAGTGGCGACCCTTCATTCAGGGCAGAGACCCACCTGTTTTGAGCCCCTCCTGTTGTCTGTTTTGCATGTTATTTTGGTATTAATGTGTTACATATCTTTCAAACAATATAAAATTAAAATTCAATCATTGAGTTAATAAAGCCGCATACAAACATGGGTCTCTTTTTTGCTTTCTTGAGTAAGGCAGCTTCAAAATGCAGGTGTTTCAGCCTAGCTCAGTGCTTTCTGTGGTGGTGAGGCAGCCAGCGGAAAATACGGAGCGTAGGGGTTGGTAATGTTCTCTAGTTGCGCCGTGACTGGCTCAGTGTTCTGTCACTCATGGGGACACTACGTCACTGAAAAATCTACGGGTAGAGCAAAACAATTCAAGCCCCTCGGGTGCGGCCTTAGAGTTACATTAGAAGTGCCCATCCAAAAAAGCTCAAGGTCATTGGCCACAGATAAAATTGTCAAATCTCGTTATATCTACCGTAGCTTTGAGTGGACTGATCATGTCAACATCATACTTTCAAAATCTTAGCTAGCAAGCTAGTCAAGCAGTCATCATCATGAATCACATTGACAATCTACTGGCAAATCCTTTTCAATCCTTGTCATATGAAGAGAAATTATAGATAAAACGTATCGGTGCTCATTGGACATAAATATTACACAAGTTGGACATCGCAAATTCAACAATGAGTGATTTGGAAGGAATCAGTGGCTAACTGCAAGCGTTGCAAAGCAATCACTAGCCTGCTATTCAGTGGAGTGGGTGTGTGGTCCATGTCTGGGTTTAAGGGTCTCTTTTCCAAGATTAAAAGGATAAACATTCATGCTGTCAATCCAGCAAGACTTCTGCCACGTTCAAAACAACTGGAAACTCAGAACTGGGAAATCTCAGACTTCAGTGAGTTCAAAAATAACTCAAAAAGTGAGTTTAAAAAAACTAGCTCCAACTGGAAAAATATGTTTTGAATGGTCATCAAACTTAAAATTCCAAGTCGGGAACCCAGGCCTCTTTCTAGAGCTCCAATTGGAAGATCACTGGAGGTCAGGATTCAACCTTGTTTTTTTCCCCAGAGTTCCCAGTTGTCTCAAAAGCACCATAAATCCAGAGAATACCAGACTTTGATGACAACGTTTGATGAGGAATGCTATGCCACCTTCCTTGGTCCCTTCCCCCCTCATAACTTAGCCTACTGTTCTGACTTGGTGGTGCACATATAGCCTATAGCCTGTTTTAGATAAATGTAATCATTGAATATTGTAAGAGCTTTCATTGTCTGCTTATAAGCCCTCTTTATTTATCCTACAGTTCTGAGGGAGAATACTGTAAGAACGGACTCTGTTTTGAATTCTGTAGCTGTACATTTCAAAAGTACATAACAAGTAGTTATATTGACTACGTCCGTATTAGCTCGCTCATCAATGTCTTAATCAAAATTACAGATTGCCTCTTATTCGCTCGTCGTCCACAAATGCCATGGTTTGTACATCTTAATTGTCAGAAGAAACCACATTTGTTTAATTAAGCAAGTCAGCCATATCAGCTATGTTTTTTTTTAAGAGGCTGAATGAACTGTTTCGCTGCCAGACAAGGCTCTGCTGATAGCCAGGTGTAGCAGTGGTAAGGATTCACTCCATGGTGCTGAAAAGAAAGCTTTGCTGTTGGGACAGCTTTATATAGGCCCTTACAGTTTGTGGGCACTGTTTGTCACCATTATAGTGCTATTAATGTATTGTTTAGTGTTGTGTAGTAGCTTTGCTGGCATGCATCTAAAAAAGAAAATTGGGAGTTTGCCCCACCAAGATTTACATGCTAAAATCACCACATCTAGGTGTGTTATTAATGGTAAATCCTCCTTTCATATTTAGGAAGTTCTGTTTCAATCCGTGGTACATTCATGTGGTTTCTCATAAGGCAGAAATAAGCCAAAACTGAATTACATCAACATAAGCTCTGCCCAATCGTATGATTTGACCCTATAAAGCTTATTTGAAGTGAAACAATGTTCCCATATAGAGATTTCTCATGATGTCTATGGTAAATGGGGATATCTTTAAGAACTGAAACTGAAGCACATGGTTTGTAAACAGCAAAAATAAGCTCTAGTAATTATTCTTGAATAAATTAAAATGAGTCTGCAAAATGTTGTTACACTGTAAAAAGGTTTCTGATAATCAACATTTGGCTATGATTGTACAAGTGTGATTTTAAGCAATGGACGAAAACTTGACAATGAATAGCAAAAAAAAATCTGAATATTTAAATAAAGTGCACAAGTGCTCATTCATAAATTCACTCGATAGTGGGACAAACAAATACAATCACAAAAAGTCCTTCCATTCTACTATCATTTTCTACTGAAAATGTATATTGTGTCTTTATAGGTCTTTGTGAGTGAGTAGCACACACTTTCAATCTCTCACACACACACACACACACACACACACACCATTCGAGTGGGTCAGACAGCTAGCATGTCAGAAAGCCAGTGTTCGTCAGTGTCTGTAAGGCAGGCAGTCAGTCATTCATTCAAGTGGAACTGTCTGCTGGTTCAGTACTTGTCCATCTTCCATGGCATCGGATCTCATTAACCCCTCATTTCTTCTTCTCTGTGCAGCTGAGATTCAAGTGCAGATCGCATCTAAAAGTCATGTCTCTGTACAAACTACTGTACAAAACGCAGTTCATGCAGACTCATGGACACAGCAAATAATTCAATTTCAAGATCATTCAAGATCATTCAATTATAAATAGAAAAAAAATTGGAAATCAAGCCTACGAAGTCCAGTACAAATGCCACGCTCACACATCCCTAAAAACATCCCCTTTCCATAGTACAAACCCTATTCCCCACAAACCTTCACTCATTGGTGTGCTTGGTGACATTTCACCTTGTTTCCTTTTTTTTTTTTTTGCAGTATTTCTTGTGGCAAATTTGTACGTCTTGTTTAAAAAAAAAAGTTTGCTTAAGTAGCCAAGGCATTTTTGCACCAAGAAGTAAACAAAAATTGTTGTATTAAATCTCAGAGAGGTAGAACCCTGCCAATTCTCTGCAAGGAGATCGACATGTTGATAGAAAGACAGACACGTGTAGATAGGTGTTGTCTGCAGGTCAGATGTTTTGTAAACAAAAAAAGCAGCAAAAAAAATGACTGAAACGCTCAATCAATCAATGGAGAAAAGCTAAAACAAAAACATTTTGGATTTGTGCAATCTTAGAGAGCTCTCAAAGACAGTCGGACTCTTAAACATAGAGGATGACGTTATCCGGGGGACAGTGCAGGCTGTCGGAGGTGACAAGGGGTCTGCAGGTGGCCTGGGGTTGAGAGGGCCGGCAGCTTTTGAGATGAGGCGAATCACAGTCGTCTGACGTCAGCTCGGCGATGTCGTCTGATTGGGTATCGGACATCTCCAAGTCGCTGCGGATGCTCTCGGGCTGGGCCAAAGTGACATCGCGAAGCCCCTCCCTGAGCGACGCCCCTGGAGATAGGCCTAGTGCTGAGCCAAACAGAGCCCCGCCCCTTCTGGAGCTGCAGTCCTGAGGCTCCTCCCCCCCTGAGCCAGGGCATGCTGCCATAGCAGCAGGGGGCGTGTTTAGGTCTTCCTCACTGGTCAAGCAGAGGTGGCTGGGTTTAGTCTCGATGTCCACCTGGATCTCCAGGTTATTACAGTCCCTAGGAGAACAAAGACGTTTAGATTCACTAGTTACCATATCATCTGCTGTATCCAGTGTCACCTTGCCTACCATTATAAGTTAACTCAAAGCTGGTTTTAAAACGTCTGTCGGGAATTAAATCAATGGCAAAAATAAATATTTCTGAACCACAAAGTGCTGCCTGCATACCACACAGACTAAAGACAAGTCAGACTCAAGAGAGATTCAAGAAAATTGAGGAGTTGCATCAGAGTCAACAACAACGTCAGACCGACAGAAACAGATTGAGACTAGATGGCAAATCAAGGAGGGGGAGCAGATTTTCTCAAAATCGTGTGTGTGTATGTAAGAGAGAGAGAGATTGTGACACTCACCTGTCAGGTAGTGTGTAGGAGGAGATAATGGAGCCTGCCATGCCCCGGGTGCTGGCACAGTCACTACCCGCTCCCAGACTACCTGTCTCTCTCTGGGCACCATCCTTCCCCAACTCCCCTCCCTGGAGCTCCAACCTGGAACAACACAAAACATGATTACAGTGTTCAACATATGTCACATTACATTTACTCAGCAAAAATATTTACAGCAGAGGTTATAAGAGCAGTCCTTATCCAACCAAGATACATAACTTTCAAAGGGACAACAACAACTGTAAACTGTTAAACTGTTTGTTTAAGTCTTACTTGGCCCCTATTTATACTGTCTTCCTGTTTACAATACACATTCCCCTCCATAAGACGTACAGAACAGGTTCTCTTCCCTGCTGGGCCCCCTCCATACCTGTTGTATTTGCCAGTCCTGGCTCCAAGGGCGCCCCCGGCCAAAGTGTTAAAGTGGGGGGTGTCCCCCAGGACCCCAGGGGCCACAGAGAGACCATCGCTGGGGGAGGTGGTGCTGAGGCCGCTGGCTGCCCCCTCCAGGCTGCTCTCACCCAGGCTGGGGGACTTGAGGGCCCGCCAAGCATCAGCCACTGGGGGACAATTATTATATATTTTTATTTGATGCATGATAAGATGTTTATCAATTCGATTCCATTCAATATTTCTTATCTCAATTCATTTGCAGTTTAATTACGTTTGTCACATAAAAGAGAGACATACAGTTGAAGTCGGAAGTTTACATACACCTTAGCCAAAAACAGTCAGTCAGTTTTTCACAATTCCTGACATTTAATCCTAGTAGAAATTCCCTGATTTAGGTCAGTTAGGATCACCACTTTATTTTAAGAATGTTAAATGTCAGAATAATAGTAGAGAATTATTTATTTCAGCTTTTATTTCTTTCATCACATTCCCAGTGGGTCAGAAGTTTACGTATTAGTATTTGGTAGCATTGCCTATAAATTGTTTGACTTGGGTCAAACTTTTGGGTAGCCTTCCACAAGCTTCCCACAATAAGTTGGGTGAATTTTGGCCCATTCCTCCTGACAGAGCTGGTGTAACTGAGTCAGGTTTGTAGGCCTCCTTGTTCGCACATGCTTTTTAAGGTCTGCCCACAAATGTCCTATGGGATTGAAGTCAGGGCTTTGTGATGGCCAATCCTATATCTTGACCTTAAAAGCACACCAATCCCTCCTGCAGCAAAGCACCCCCACAACATGATGCTGCCACCCCAGTGCTTCACGGTTGGGATGGTGTTCTTCGGCTTGCAAGCCACCCCCTTTTTCCTCCAAACATAACAATGGTCATTATGGCCAAATAATTTTATTTTTGTTTCATCAGACCAGGGGATATTTCTCCAAAAAGTATGATATTTGTCCCCATGTGCAGTTGCAAACCGTAGTCTGGCTTTTTAATGGCGGTTTTGGAGCAGTGGCTTCTTCCTTGCTAAGGGGCCTTTCAGGTTATGTCAATATAGGACTTGTTTTACTGTGGATATAGATAATTTTGTACCTGTTTCCTCCAGCATCTTCACAAGGTCTTTGCTGTTGTTCTGGGATTGATTTGCACTTTTTGCACCAAAGTACGTTTATTTTTAGGAGACAGAACGCGTCTCCTTTCTGAGCGGTATGACGGCTACGTGGTCCCATGGTGTTTATACTCGTGTACACTTGTTTGTACAGGTGAACGTGGTACCTTCAGGTGTTTGGAAATTGCTCCCAAGGATGAACCAGACTTGTGGAGGTCTACAATATCTATTCTGAGGTCTTGGCTGATTTCTTTTGATTTTCCTATGATGTCAAGAAAAGAGGCACTGAGTTTGAAGGTAGGCCTTGAAATACATCCACAGGTACACCTCCAATTGACTCAAATGATGTCAATTAGCCTATCAGAAGCTTCTAAAGCCATGACATCATTTTCTGGAATTTTCCAAGCTGTTTAAAGGCACAGTCAACTTAGTGTATGTAAACTTCTGACCCACTGGAATTGTGATGCAATGAATTATAAGTGAAATAATCTGTCTGTCAACAATTGTTGAAAAAATTACTTGTGTCATGCACAATGTAGATGTTCTAACCGACTTGCCAAAACTATAGTTTGTTAACAAGACATTTGTGGAGTGGTTGAAAAACGAGTTTTAATGACTCCAACCTAAGTGTATGTAAACTTCCGACTTCAACTGTACATGTAGGTAAGAGTTGTTGTTGTATTTTACAGTATTAAGTCTATTAAAGCAAAAATTATAGCTATTGAAGTATTGCTCACCTGTGATAGGGCCATCGTCCTCGTCAAAGTCGATCCGCATGCCACGCCCCTTTCCTCGGCTGACGCCACAGCCTCCTCCGCGGCACAGAGAGATGGGCACAACTCCATAGACATACGCTAACATGATGGGCACACCAATACCCACGCTGACGGCTGCAATCACAGGAGCTGTGACGATTGACAGGGCCACTCCCCCTGTGATGGCCAGGTTCCTCCTGTGGCGATTGGTCTTCATCCCGTCATAATGGGCGTGAATCTATCACAAAAAAAAAGAAAAGATAGATATTAGTGAAGGTGAAGTTATACAGTAAATACACATCCTGGACTTTCACAACGGTCTAACAGTGTAGCCTGGTCCCAGATCTGTGTGTGCTGTTTTGCACAATGAGTTGGCAAAAAAGGGCTGTTGCAGATAAAATGTCTGTCCTGTGATTCAGATAGAATTATATTATTAAAGCACTTGGGAGAAGTAGGTCATGTGTCGTGTAAGGGGATTTCTTTCTTTTTTTCACAGACTTACAGTGCCTTCGGAAAGTATTCAGACCCCTTGACTTTTTGCACATTTTGTTACGTTACAGACTTATTCTAAAATGGATAAAATATTTTTTTTCAATCCTCAGCAATCTACACACAATACCCCATAATGACAAAGTGAAAACAGGTTTAGACATTTTTGCTAATAAAATTTAAAAAAAAAACTGAAATAGCTTATTTACATATTCAGACCCTTTGCTATGAGACTCAAAAATGAGCTCAGATGCATCCTGTTTCCATTGATCATCCTTCAGATGTTTCTACAACTTGATTGGAGCCCACCTGTGGTAAATTCAATTGATTGGACATGATTTGGAAAGGCATACACCTGTTTATATAAGGTCCAACAGTTGACAGTGCATGTCAGAGCAAAAACCAAGCCATGAGGTTGAAGGAATTGTCCGTAGAGCTCCAAGAGAGGATTGTGTCGAGGCACAGATCTGGGGAAGGGTAACAAAAAATGTCTGCAGCACTGAAGTTCCCCAATAACAGTGGCCTCCATCATTCTTATATGAAAGAAGATTGCAATCACCAAGACTCTTCCTAGAGCTGGCCGCCCGGCCAAACTGAGCAATTAGGGAAGAAGGGCCTTGTTCAGGGAGGTGACCAAGAACCCAATGGTCACTCTGACAGAGCTCTAGAGTTCCTCTGTGGAGATCCTTCCAGAAGGACAACCATCTCTGCAGCACTCCACCAATCAGGCCTTTATGGTAGAGTGGCCAGACGGAAGCCACTCCTCAGTAAAAGGCACATGAATGCCAGCTTGGAGTTTTCGAAAAGGCACCTCTGGCCTGAATGCCAAGCGTCACGTCTGGAGGAAACCTGGCACCATCCCTACGGTGAAGCATGGTGGTGGCAGTATCATGTTGTGAGGATGTTTTTTAGCGGCAGGGACAGGGAGACTAGTCAGGATCGAGGGAAAGATGAACGGAGCAAAGTACAGAGAGATCCTTGATGAAAATCTGCTCCAGCATGCTTAGGACCTCAGACTTGGGCGAAGGATCCCTTCCAACGGGACAACGACCCTAAGCACACAGCCAAGACAACACAGGAGTGGCTTCAGGACAAGTCTCTGAATGTCTTTGAGTGGCCCAGCCAGAGCCTGGACTTGAACCCGATTGAACATCTCTGGAGAGATCTGAAAATAGCTGCGCAGCATCGCTCCCCATCCAACCTGACAGAGCTTGAGAGGATCTGCAGAGAAAAGTTTGAGAAACTCCTCAAATAAAAGTGTGCCAAGCTTGTAGTGTCATACCCAAGAAGACTCTAGACTGTAATCGCTGCCAAAGGTGTTTCAGCAAAGTACCGAGTAAGGGGTCTGAATACATGTAAATGTTATGTGTCCGTTATTTAATTTTATAAATTAGCAAAAATGTCTAAAAACCTGTTTTTGCTTTGTCATTATGGGATATTGTGTGTAGATTGATGAGGGGGAAAAAAACTATTTAATCGATTTTAGAATAAGGCTGTTGAGAGTGGATGGTAGGGAGTTGGCTGAGTACAACGGGTAATAGTCTGAAAGGTATTTCTACAGCTGTTAAGGCTTAGCGGCCTGGAACAATAAAGTGTGTGTTGGAGGGCTATAGTACATCATTCAAACTCGCAGTTATATTGTATTTCCACAAGGGTGCGCTAAAGAGATATCCTTCAAATGAGGTAATTCTGCAATTCTATCATGACACAACATTTCTTCACAATTATGTTGTTTCCAGAGAACAGTTGTAGCACCATACTGAAACTAACAAAAATAGTTTCCTATGGTTTGAAAGCTCATCTATTTCAGGAATTGTATTTCTCAATTACTGGAATATAAAGGAGGAAATGAAAGCAACACCATGAAATGAAACATCATATTGACACCAACTACATTTTTAAGAACAGCACTGGCACATTTCATTTCTACAATGGATTGGTTTTCTGTTAAACTTCATGAAAAGTAAATACTTTCATTATTTACCTTTTAATGTATATGCACTCACAGTAAGCCACTCTAAATAACAGAATCTGCTAAATGACTGAGTGTAGTCCAACATGGAAGGGGGGGGGGGGGGGGGTTCAGTAAGGGGTTGCCCACCTTGCGCCCCACATAGACGGGGAGGCCAATGACCATGGCAGGCACAGCGATACCAGCAATGAGGGTGATGCCCACTGGGGCTCCGATCAGTGTGCCCAGCTGCCACAGGATCTTCTTCTTACGAGTCCACGGCTTCTTTCCCCAGAACGTACACCCTGATGGACTGAGAGAAAGAAGAGAGAGAGAGAGAGAGAGAGAGAGATGGCGGGTGGGATATGGAGGGAGAGAAAAAGTGGGAAAAAAGAGAAACGATGGAATGGGGAGAAAATACAGAGATTGTGAAAGAGAAAGAAAAAGAAATGAAGAAAGGAATGAAGAGAAAACATTTAGAAAGAAAGGGGGAGAAATAGGTGAAGAGTATAAGGGCAGAGGGGTAGACAGAAGACTGATTAGTTCTGGGCCCAAGTTCAGGAAAGGGGGATACCTAGTCAGTTATACAACTGAATGCCTTCAACTGAAATGTGTCTTCCGCATTTAACCCAACCCCTCTGAATCAGAGCTGCCTTAATCAACAGCCACGTCTTCAGCGCCCGGGGAGCAGATACACCACAGCAACAGAGGAGTGGAGGTGAGGTAAGGCTGTGTCATTATGAATTCAGAGCCCTCTGCTAAACGTCACACAACAGTGAGACATGCATCACTGCCTGTTCTCCACCGTTAAAGGATGCTCATGTGATGTCAGGAAAATCTGTGGAAATGTTCATTCATTTTACTGTATGAATATATACTGAACAAAAATATAAACGCAACATCTAAAGTGTTGGTCCCATGTTTCATGAGCTGGGGAGGAAAAAAAAGAAGGAATTTTCTCACACGCACAAAAAAATGTATTTCTCTTGAATTTTGTGCACAAATTTGTTTACATCCCTGTTAGTGAACATTTCTCCTTTACTAAAATAATCCATCCACCTGACAGGTGTGGCATATCAAGAAGCTGATTAAACAGCAGGATCATTACACAGACAATAAAAGGCCACTCTAAAATGTGCAGTTTTGTCACACAACACAATGCCACAGCGAGTGTGCAAATGGCATGCTGACTACAGGAATGTCCACCAGAGCTGTTGACAGAGAACTGCATCTTAATTTCTCTACCATAAGCCGCCTCCAACGTCATTTTAGAGAACTTGGCAGTATGTCCAACTGCAGACCACGTGTAACCACGCCAGCCCAGGATCTCCACATCCAGCTTATTCACCTGTGGGATCGTCTGAGACCATCCACCCGAACAGCTAATGAAACTGAGGAGTATTTATGTCTGTAATAAAGCCCTTTTGTGGGGAAAAAGTCATTTTGATTGGCTGGGCCTGGCTCCCCAGTGGGATAATACAGTGGGATAATGCACCAAATATCAATTTCAACAATTTTACTGAGTTACAGTTCATATAAGGAAATCAGTCAATTGAAATAAATAAATTAGTCCCTAATCTATGGATTTCACATGACTGGGCAGGGGCACAGTTTATTTATTTCAATTTACTGATTTCCTTACATGAACTGTAACTCAGTAAAACTGTTGAAATGAATATTTTGTGTAGCCTTCTTACCAAAACAATAAGACTTTTAACTCCGTTATGTTTGTGTCAGTATTTAGTTTGATCTCAATTCCATAAAATGTGTAGGTATTTATTTTAAAAAAAAATTTCTGGAGGAATGAAAAAAAAAAAGCAGCAGTCCAGCCCCAGTAATAACAGTCATGCTTTAAAAATTGTGTGGATGTCATGTGGGCCTAAACCTAATGTAGTAGAAGTAAAAGAAGGGAGTTCCGAAGTTCCCACATCCGCTTTTCAACAGAAAAGGAAGCTCGATTGAACTTGCTGTATCCCTAAAAACCGTATGCATCCGGCTGTTGGCAACTCCACTAAGGGTGGGTAGGCCTACACATATTTTTGGCACATGGAAAGTAGTCTACTACTACGTTACATACTGTGTTGACGTGAACTGCCGTAGGCTTGAGAGTTACCTGAGGTAGTGCAGGTCAGAGATCTCCTTCATGCAGAGCCAGCAGAACTCACAGCCGCACACGGCACAGGTCATGTGGTTACAGCTGCCGTCGTTCATCTTGATTATGTAGGCGCCACATCGTGGGCAGGGCTTGATGTCATCAGCTAGGGACGAGAGAGAGTGGGTAGTTTGATTAGTGGGAGGAGGATTCAGGACGATGTTGATCTGAGGTCAGTTTTAATGGTTTCCCGTTAGGATTTGGGGAGGGTAAACTCATTCTAGATCTGTGCCTAAAAAGGGACTTCTACTTTTACCAGAGACAGAGGATAATTGGTTTGGAGACATTGACTGCCAACAGCCAGTATAAGAGACAGGCTGAGACAGATAAGAGGTTGTGGTGAGGGCTAATTTATACAGACTTTTTGTTCTGTCCTTTGGAACCTGAGAGGTCTGAAAATTGCTTTATGAGAAGAGGGCGACAAATAATAACAACATTATGAAGAGTCATCAAAGTACTTACCAGGCCCGTGCTCCTGCATGTAGCTGGGTGAGTGGTTGCTATGCGGGTGCAGGAAGAATGCCCTTTGCTGGCGGGCCGAGTCACAGGTCTGGTTGGGGTGCCACGCCTGCTTGCAGTGGTAACAGAACTCAGCCAAGCAGCCCTCTCTACGACACACCAGCCTGGGGCAGCTGGCACAGCCCGAAGCGATCACTGCAAACCTGGCAGAGGGAGAAAGAGGGAGATGTTTGATTTTCAGAAAAACCTTTATAGGCACAATTCGGCTAATGCGAAATCAATTGCAAAGGGAAAACTACATCACTGCACTGAAAGAGAGAGAGAGAGGGAGAGAGAGGGAACACAGCAGCCTTGGAGGAAGTGGCTAAGGTCAAATGTAAATACACGGTAGCTGGACAAATGGTTACATTTACTGAGCCGTGGAGAGAGAGTATGTTAAAACAAAGGGTAAGAGTTAAGGAAAAAGAGAGGAAGGAGAAATGGGCCAAAGGTGATTTCAGGCTGTCTAGAGTAACCTAAATAAAGGGCATGAGGGGAAAACGACCAAGAGCTAAACGTCATAGCATATTATCAGAATTGCATCGACACAACCTGATCTCAGAGCATTTTGTATGATTCTGTACGTAAATCCGAGACACTCCATTTAGTATAACATGTGGAGTATGTATTATTTTCTGGATGTCCGTCACCCATTTCGTATGATATTTACGAATTACAATTCTTATTACATATGTTACGAATTTGCAAATCGTACAATATATCATGAATTTGCAAAGCGTAGTACATGTTACGAATTTGCTAAACATATGATATGTTAAGAATTCTAGCTAGCTGGCTAACATTACCTAGCCTAGGGGTTATAGGGTTAGGGGAAGGGTTAGCTAACATGCTAAGTAGTTGCAAAGTAGCTAAAAAGTAGTAAGTAGTTGAAAAGTTGCTAATCAGCTAAAGTTGTCTGTGGTGAGATTCAAACTCACAAACGTTTGGTTACTAGACGTTCGCGTTATACACACACCGATCCACCGCGACCAACTATTATTTTGGGGTTAGATCGGTTTTAATATCGCAGATAGATTGTGGCTTCCATCAATGTAATTGTCTGCATCATTTCCAATCCCCCATATATTTTTTTGTAAATATATTTTCCTTTCTTATTTTCCCCTAACCCTACCATCCCTCCCCTAATTGGAGTAAATTAATAGACAGCAACAGTTAGTATTTATAAGCTGGAAGTAGAAGCCTATATAAATTGTACGGACACAGTGTATTTTACAATAGTTATCTTTTGTTTGTTTTTAGTCCCGACCTTCAGCTACACTCAACCCCTCCCATCCATCTCTGAAGAACATCCAGTTTTGATTTCTATTTGCCATATATTTTCAACTGTGCTGTTTCACAAAAGTTCTGAACCTACATACATTTTACAGACACAGTATATTTTACATTAGTAATATTGTTGTATTGAGTCCCATCTGTCTTATGTAACTATACCAAACATAACATATCATACTAATTTGTCGTGTCCCGGATTTACGTTTACCATGTTACGTCTAGTCTATGAGTCCAGGCTGATCTACATGATACCCTACACAAACATCTCATTACCAGTGGAGGCTGCTAAGGGGAGGGCGGCTCATAATAATGGCTGGAACAGAACAAATGGAATGGCATCAAACACATGGAAACCACGTGTTTGATGTATTTGATACCATTCCACTTATACCGCTCCAGCCATTACCAAGAGCCTGTCCTGCCCAATTAAGGTGCTACCAACCTCCTGTGCTCAACACAGGAAGTAGGCTGCCACATCACCATGAGAGGGGAGGCAGGGTTCTTATCTTTTCTACGATGTAACAAGATCATTAAGTACTGTATGTGAAGATGAAATGGCATTTAATCTAATACAACACTACGAGTGAGTGACAGTGTTTAAAGACAGACTGAGCAAAACTGAATTTAATTAGAAAGTTACTCTCTTTCTCATCAGAAAACAATGCTAAAAATGACATACGACCCTTCACACAACTATTGCTTTGAATGTAGGTACTGGTATTCAAGCTGAGCACTCAATCTTATTGACCACCGCTCTCTAAAAGGCCTCCAGCATTCCATTACACAGGCAAACCAGATGTCAAATACCGAAACTGTTGAATCCCTACTCTGTCTCTTTCAAAACCTCAAACTAGGGGAAATGTTTCCAGCACTATGGGTTTTCCTTTTAACACAGTTTCGAGCAGCCCCTATAATCCAGTTTGAGCTGGTTTCTCTCCCAATGACTGTTTGTTTATTCAAACTGGCAACATGTCTTCAAGCCTAAACTCAATGACTTGTTGCAACAGAGCAAAGACACAAGTTACCAAGGCAGGCTTTTCCCTGTCGGGAACATTCCATGTTAACGCTGCATTTGAGTCGTCAGTTCTGCTGCGGTGGAGCACGATAATGACTGACATCAAGGCTTTGACCGGTGGCAATCTGAGGAGTACAATGCTTACAAGCTGCACCTTTCGGAGCAAAGGCACTCTGACAGCCACATCTAGTGTCCAAGATTTCATTGCTGTAAATGGTGTGAAACTGCTTTGTTTTCCAACATTACAAATGTAATACAGATACAAAAGTGAGACAGACAGAACCCTCAGAAACACACACACACACACACACACACACACACACACACACACACACACACACTGTCTGTGACTCTGTACACACACACACACTCAGTCCAGTGAGTGTGTAATGATCACTTCAATTATAGAAATCCCAACCTCTCTGTTGCCCCTCGTAACACTGGCTACCTCTATGCCACATCACTAGTCACCATAGCAACTGACAGCCTGCGGAGCGAGCGGTGGACCGCTCACTGATCTGATTGGTTGTCTCTCACTGTCAATCAGGTAGAGAGAGGTCTGATTGGGGAATGGAAAGGGAACTGACCGATGAGACGAAAGGACAATGAAGCTCAAGAGTGAAAGGAGCCGTTCACAAAAATAATTGACTGAGTCTGTGTATGTCTTTGTATATGTGTGTGATCATTCAAGTGAGAAAGAGATAAGGAGTCTGGGGTTTTTGTGACTGTGAAAAACAGATTTAAAAAAAAGTGAAAGACAAAGAAAGAAAGAAAGAAAGAAAGAAAGAGAGAGAGCAATTGAGACAAACATATCCCAGATACTCTATTGCCAGAGACAATCCAGGACAATTTACAATAACCAAGGCCACATATTCCTTACATGTAGTTAGTACTAGAGGTCGACTGATTAAATCGGAATGGGCGATTAATTAGGGCCGATTTCAAGTTTTCATAATAAAATCAGGTAATCGGTACGATTTGCCGATTTACATTTTTTATATATATATATTTTTTACACCTTTATTTAACTAGGCAAGTCAGTTAAGAACACATTCTTATTTTAAATGATGGCCTAGGAACGGTGGGTTAACTGCCTTGTTCAGGGGCAGAACGACAGATTTTTACCTTGTCAGCTCAGGAAGTCGTTTTTGCAACCTTCCAGTTACTAGTCCAACGCTCTAACCACTAGGCTACCCTGCCGCCCCTTATGACTTCAAGCCTATCAACTTCCGAGATGAAGCTGGCGTAACCGATGTGAAATGGCTAGCTAGTTAGAGGGGTGCGCGCTAATAGCGTTTCAAACGTCACTCGCTCTGAGACTTGGAGTGGTTGTTCCCCTTGCTCTGCATGGGTAACGCTGCTTCGAGGGTGGCTGTTGTCGATGTGTTCATGGTTCGAGCCCAGGTAGGAGTGAGGAGAGGTACGGAAGCTATACTGTTACACTGGCAATACTAAAGTGCCTATAAGAACATCCAATAGTCAAAAGGTATATGAAATACAAATCGTATAGAGAGAAATAGTCCTATAATTCCTATAATAACTACAACCTAAAACTTCTTACCTGGGAATATTGAAGACTCATGTTAAAAAGAACCACCAGCTTTCATATGTTCTTATGTTCTGAGCAAGGAACTTAAACGTTAGCTTTCTTACATGGCACATATTGCACTTTTACTTTCTTCTCCAACACTTTGTTTTTGCATTATTTACACCAAATTGAACATGTTTCATTATTTATTTGAGGCTAAATTGATATTATTGATGTATTATATTAAGTTAAAATAAGTGTTCATTCAGTATTGTTGTAATTGTCATTATTACAAATAAATACAAATACATTTTTAAAAAATGCGCAATTAATCGGTAAGGGCTTTTTTTGGTCCTCCAATAATCGATATCGGTATTGAAAAATCATAATCGGTCAACCTCTAATTAGTACCATTATGTGTGTATGGAATCTGCACTCTTCACACACCCACACAATGTACTGCTTTGGAAACCTCCACTCTAGGTGGCCCAAACCACACTAGTCCTTTCCATGGTAGGACTGTAGGGAGGGAATGGTAGTGTATTGAGTCACTCTGGTTTCTTTAGAATGTAGGTCATCTATAGTCCAGCCCACTGTCTAGGTCCTTCCCCTCTGTCTGACAGGATTCACACTATCAAACAGACATGTTTCCTTCGAATATAAACATCATAGAGATTCTGTGCTTTCCCTCCCACAAACACACACACACACACACACACTTGCTTGTGGCACACATACACAAACACACAAAACATGCTCATACCAGCTCATCAGAAATTTCCCCATATCACATTAAACGATCAGCCTCTGAGCATTGTCATTCCCCTTGTAACCACATAATAGCCTGACATTCTAACCCACTTAGAGAATTCTAGGCTATAAAACTTTCCTTTCACCCTCATAGTGCCAACTGTCACCTCTGCCAGAGCCAATATAGCTTGTTATAATACTGTAGGTCATTCCAGTTTACGACAATCAGCCTCGAACTTATGATATCATTGACAGAACAATGCTTTCAAAGCATGAATCTGCTATATAAAAAAAAGGTTATGGTTAGTGTTAATGGTAGGGGTTAGGTAAAGGTAAGGTTTAAGTTCGGGGTTAGGGGTTGAAATCCTATTTGTGGTCAGAAAGAGCTTGAAGGTTCTTCCACCCCTTCCTGCATGGCTAGGCTATAGAGCTAGGCTTACGGTTCAGGTTTACACCCAGGTTCAGATTGAGGTTAAGGCCAGGAAACAATGAGAGTTGATTCTTACCCGCAGTCGGGCGCGGGACACCAGCGGCAGTCCGGGTCGGAGGCCAGGCAGCGTCGCAGCAGGAACTCCTCATACTTCTCCAGCAGGGCTGCGTCGCCCAAGATGTCCGCCACCTGATGAGGCGCCAGGCGCTCCGAGCACTCGGGGCAGCTGAGATGGACGCGGCTCTCCGTGATCTCGATGCGCAGGTACTGGCGCAGGCAGCACAGGCAGGAGCGGTGGCTGCAGCCCAGCAGCTCGGGGAGCTGTTCGGGGGGCTGGGGCACCAGGCACAGGGGGCACTCCAGGAAGTCTGCTGGAGGAGAGGAGCTGGAGGTGGTGGAGCTGGAGGACTGGGGGGGACCCAGGGAGGTCCGGCTGGAAGAGAGGGGCTCTGCTGGGGTGGAGGTCTGAGCGGTGGCTGGGCCCTGGGGAACATCCGTGGCAGTGTTCGTAGGGGCTGGGTCGGGTGTGGAAGGGACTACAGGGGGAACAAGGGGGGCAAGTTGTTGTTGTTGATGCTGTTGGTTGTGGAGCTGGGATAAAGGGGTGGCTGCCCCTGCTTTGGCGCTCCGGGAACCCCGTTTGCTGTGGAAGAGGCTGTGGAAGGAGATGCGTCCTTGGCGTTTTCTCGGTGCCCTGCATTTGGGGTTGGGAATGCCGCTCACCGAGGAGTGGGGGGATTCCGAGTCCCTTTCCGATCCCATTTTCCCAGAAAGTGACTCACGGTAGCGTCTTTCCTTTTCCGCTCTTATTAGTCTTATATCACCGTGAGGAAGCTTGCCTCACACACACTAACACAAACACACTCACACGGGAGTACTTGTGCTCGGGTGAAACCAGAACGGAATGTCGCTGATACCCAGTTGTAAACTCTTTTTCCTCTTCCTCTTAAACCCACAAATGGAACGATAGGTGAGAAGACAAAAGAGAAAGAGAAAGACACAAATAGCCAAAATTCCCCTTCCCTCCCGCTGGCTTTCACACCTCTCACACTCAGTTGCTCCAAATCAAGAGTGTGAGAAAAGTCATAGGTGTGCTTTTGTCCAAACCAACATAGGGGTCCAAAATTACAGTAAACTGTTACTGTAAACCACAAAGAGGAGAATGAATACAACAGGAAACGTCACTGTCACTCCTTAGTAAATGGTTCTCAATTCAGACGAGGAGGAAAAAAACATAGAGGAACGTTATAAAATGTATAGAACAACTTCTTGGGGGTTATTCAAAATGTCTTAAATCCTTCTTGGTGGTTGCTCCGGTCCAATTTTCTTCTGTAGTCCTTTTTCTCTCTTTTGCTTCTCCTCTTCTCTTCTGTGTGTGTCTCTCACTCTCTCAATCAACCGTCTGTGAGGAGGAAGAAGAGAACAGGAAGTTAGCTGAGCAGAGAGCACAGGGAGCATGCTCAGTATGACACACCTCTCCCCTCCTTCCTCATTCTCTCTCTTGCTGTTATTACTTCACAATTAACTCTTGGCGCAGATAGTCAGGAAGAATAAATTCATTACACTATGCACACACATACACACCTGGCATAATCACTGATAAAGACATGCTCATTGACTCACAAGATACAGCCATTTGGAAAGCGAAATACTTTCTTTTTTTTTTACTTACTAATGATGATGACATAATGTGTCTTGAAGAGGAAGCAAACTTATTCATCCGTCCAATTAGCTCCTATATTATTTATCCTCTCATTCCTTCTCTTTCTCTCATCCGCTCTTCTCCTTTGTCTCTCTCCGTCAATATGAAACCCTCTCTCTCACACACACACACACACACACACACACGTCGCAAGCTGCTCTCCACTTCACACTGCGCTTCTACTGCGGTTGCCATGACGATGCGCACTAGGAGCCGAGCAAACAGCGACCCACTCAGTGACTGTGGCACTTATGTATGCACTGACACACACACACAAGTAACACATGTACTCTTGTCATTTACTCATATTATATATATATATATATATATATATAATGCAGACACTGGTAAATATAGCACTGATTAATGTATGTGTGTATTGACACAGTGTTATAGGTGAGAGTGTGTGTGTGTGTGTGTGTGTGTGCCGAAAGTAATGTTATGCTAAGATAAGAGAAAAGGGAAAGAGAGAATCAGAGGGAGGGTTATGAGGGTTGACATTCAGAATCTGTGCCCCTCTCTTTAAGGTAGCCTATATATACCCACCTTCTAAGCACACACACACTGAGTCATAACAGCTTCATTACTGTGTTCTGGCCTGTTTCCCTCCTCCTAAAGTATGCCTGGTCTATGACAAGGTCTATGACAAGGCACATCTGATTATGATTCCAGTAGTAGCCTTTGAGTGCAGGAGGCTGAGAGACAGACACAGACAGAGGATCAACCAGTATGAGTCATAAAACATCAGACTTCAGCCCTTGTTGACAGAAGGGTATATGGGAAAGGGCTGGGCTAACATAGATACTGCATGTAGCTAACCATGATTGATTGAAATACTATTGGGTCAGTGACTGACAGATAGCAGCACCAATCGATTAGAGACCTTGGCTGAAAGAACTGGATGTTGTCTGTTTGCTTGCTCTCTTGCCTTGCACAGCCCTTAATAACAGCCAATAGCCACAGTTAAGACAGGTTGACCGGTAGTGATAGCGTTAGACAAAGGCTACAGGCTATCACACCAGGTTGTGTTGAAAGAAGAACATTGAACCATATTGATGAAACTGTAGTAGATTTCCACCATGTTACAGACGTACACACACACACACACAACGACACACACACACGCGATGAGGTGGAAATAAACATTCTATGTTATCCCAGCAGCAGTAACCATGGTGCCTCTTCCCTCCCTGATCTGCTGGGCTGGCGGGTGAAGTGAAAGGGCCACTGTTGAATCATGGATCGCTACGGAGTATAAAAATAATGGCAATTTATATACACTATATCTACAAAAAGGTATGTGGACACCCCTTCAAATTAGTGGATTCGGCTATTTCGGTCACAGTATAAAATCGAGCACACAGCTGTGAAATCTCCATAGACAAACAAGTCAGTTCGTCATATTTCTGCTCTGCTAGAACTGCCCAGGTCAACTGTAAGTGCTGTTATTGTGAAATGGAAACGTCAAGGAGCAACAACGGCTCTGCCGCGAAGTGGTAGGCCACACAAGCTCGCAGAACGGGAGCGCCGAAGGCTGCAGCATGTAAAAATGGTCTGTCCTCGGTTGCAACACTCACTACCGAGTTCCAAACTGCCTTTGGAAGCAACGTCAGCACAAGAACTGTTCGTCGGGAGCTTCATGAAATGGGTTCCATGGCCAAGCAGCATCACACAAGCTTAAGATTACCGAGCACAATGCCGAGCGTCGGCTGATGTGGTGTAAAGCTCGGCGCCATTGTACTCTGGAGGAGCAGAAACGCGTTCTTTGGAGTGATGAATCACGCTTCACCATCTGGCAGTCCGAAGGACGAATTTGGGTTTGGCTGATGTCAGGAGAACGCTACCTGCCCGAATGCATAGTGCCAACTGTAAAGTTTGGTGGAGGAGGAATAATGGTCTGGGGCTGTTTTTCATGATTCGGGCTAGGTCTCTTAGTTCCAGTGAAGGGAAATCTGAACGCTACAGCATACAATGACATTCTAGACGATTCTGTGCTTCCAACTTTGTGGCAATAGTTTGGGGAAGGCCCTTTCATGTTTTAGCATGACAATGCCCCCATGCACAAAGTGAGGTCCATACAGAAATGGTTTGTCGAGATCGGTGTGGAAGAACTTGACTGGCCTGCACAGAGCCCTGACCTCAACCCCATCAAACACCTTTGGTATAAATTGGAACACCGACTGGCATAATTGCCCAACATCAGTGCCCGACCACACTAACGCTGTTGTGGCTGAATGGAAGCAAGTCCCCACAGAAATGTTCCAACACCTAGTGGAAAGCCTTCCCATAAGAATGGAAGCTGTTATAGCAGCAAAGGGGGGACCAACTCCACATTAATTCCCATGATTTTGAAATGAGATGGTCAATGAGCAGGTGTCAACATACTTTTGTCATGTAGTCAGCAGAATTGGTAATAGCCCTCTCATCATACACTCTTAGAAAAAAAGGGTTCCAAAAGGGTTTTCGGCTGTCCCAATAGGAGAATCCTTTTTGGTTCCAGGGAGTACCATTTTCTGTTCCATGTAGAACCCTCTAGTGACAATGGAAAAAAACAGATAGTTACATATCGGGATATTATTTTTGACGATATATCATACCGTTTTGACAAGATCACAAAATTATTTTTGCGCTAGTTTGTTGTACCTGCAACAAAATGCCAATATTTTTCCAATTAGCTTTCTGCACTTTTATTTCTATGACTCATCCAAACTCGTCTTCTCATGGCTCTCTCCTGTCCCTCTGCAGGAATATGTATGGAACAATGAATCGCCCCCCCCAAAAAAAAAATCACAATACTGAATCACAATATATATAGAATCGTGAGAATCACAATACATATCAGATCGGCACCTAAGTATTGTGATAACATTGTATCGTAAGGTCCCTGGCAATTCCCAACCCTAGAACCCTCTGTGGAAAGGGTTCTACAAGGGAACCAAAAAAGGTTCTATCTGGAATCAAAAAGGGTTCTTCAAAAGGTTATCCTATGGGGACAGCCAAAGAACCCTTTTAGGTTCTAGATAGCACCTTTTTTTCCCCTAAGACTGTACCCTCAGGTTGGCACTAGCCTCTACTCTCCTATGATGAAACATAATTGCAATCTGTGTGTGTGTGTGTGTGTGTGTGTGTGTGTGTGTGTGTGTGTGTGTGTGTGTGTGTGTGTGTGTGTGTGTGTGTGTGTGTGTGTGTGTGCGTGTGTGTGGATGATAGCTTTCTATAGCCCTGCGTGAGTGCCTTTTTATGTCTACATGACTCTGTAAGAGTTGCCGTACACCCAAGTGTGTGTGTGTGTGTCACTTCAAACTGAACTTGATGACAAAATAGATTGTCCCTGGAAACTGTGTAAAAGTGTACTACACTGACTGTCAGAAAATAATTCTGTTCATATGTCTCCTATGAGATTCCTTTTCAGAGGTAAAGGAAAATGCATGATTCTGTAAAAGGCTTTCAAGAGAAATAGCTCTTATGAAAATGCCCTTTTTCCCTTTGGTAAGAAATTAAAATGTTAAAAAGCATAAAGAAATTCCTCATCTGGTTCAAAAACTCTCCTTCAATATATACTGAACAAAAATATAAACGCAACCATTTCAAATATTTTACTGAGTTACAGTTCATATAAGAAAATGAGTCAATTGAAATTAGGCCCTAATCTATGCATTTCACATGACTGGGAATACAGATATGAGTCTGTTGGTCACAGATACCTTTTTAAAAAAAAGTAGGGCGTGGATCAGAAAACCAGTCAGTATCTGGTGTGACCACCATTTGCCTCATGCAGTGCGAGACATCTGCTTCATATAGAGTTGATCAGGCGGTTGATTGTGGCTTGTGGAACGTTGTCCCTGTCCTCTTCAATGGCTGTGCGAAGTTGCTGGATATTGGCGGGAACTGGAACATGCTGCCGTCGATCCAGAGCATCCCACACATGCTCAATGGGTGACATGTCTGGCGAGTATGCAGGCCATGGAAAAACTGGGACACTTTCAGCTTCTAAGAATGTTGTACAGATCCTTGTGACATAGGGCTGTGCATTATCATGCTGAAACATGAGGTGATGGCAGCGGATGAATGGCACGACAATGGGCCTCAGGATATCATCACGGTATCTCTGTGCATTCACATTGCCATCAATAAAATGCAATTGTGTTCGTTGTCCATAGTTTAGGCCTGCCCATACCATAACCACACCGCCACCATGGGGCACTCTGTTCAGAACGTTGACATCAGCAAACCGTTCGCCCACATGACGCCATACACGTGGTCTGCGTTTGTGAGGCTGTTTGGACGCATTGCCAAATTCTCTAAAAAGACGGAGGCGGCTTATGGTAGATAAATGAACATTCAATTATCTGGCAACAGCTCTGGTGGCCATTCCTGCAGTCAGCATGCCAATTTCCCCCCAGGTGGATGGATCATCCTGGCAAAATGAGAAATGCTCATTAACAAGGATGTGAAAAAATGTGTCCACAAAATTTGAGAGAAATAAGCTTTTTGTGAGTATTTGGAACATTTCTGGGATCTTTTACTTCAGCTCATGAAACATGGGACCAACACTTTTCATGCCCCGTTAATATTTTGGCTCAGTGTGGGTATTAGAGCTGTACTCAGTTACTGTTTGGTGTAAATGGCATTATATAGCTTTCATTACATTAGCAAATGTGTCATCTCTGGCATTAAGAAAGTATTCTTGTCAAGTGACAATATATTTGGAAGGGTTTTGATGCATCTAGTATCCAAACGTTAGACCTTTTCGGATCATTTTAGTGGGATATATATTGAATGTAGCCCCTACATGACTTGAGAGAGAGAGACAGAGAGACATAAATAGAAAGAGGGATGAGAGTGAGTGAGGAGGCATGGCAGATGGGCATGAACAGGCTGAAGACTCAGTGGTCTAAGTTCTGTGATCGGCACACGCTTTTTCCCCCTCACTTGTCCTCCCACTCGACTGCTGCTCGCGCACGCACACACGCACACACAATCTCTCGCTGTGATGTACAATTACACTAATGACATTTTATTTAGCCTCTAAGCAGCTCTAGTTTCTTGTCTTCTGAATTAAAAACCTCTCGGACATGTCAGATATTGTTATGCTTGCTGCTGCTGCAAGGTGAGTCAACTGTGTGCAGAGCCTCTTGACAGAGACATTACTCTTCTTGGACATTAAGTGGGGCCAGTTTGTGCTTTCAGTTTGTTTGGCCTCGTCTCAGCAATTCTATTTCCGGAAGACACTGAAACTGTACAGTCTAAGTACTTTAGGATCCTCCATCCTTCCCAGGAACCCTATGAACCTACATACTGCCTCTATGCACGCAAGTCAATTTGATATGATACTGTAAGTCAATTTGATATGATACCGGTGTGCCACTGAAAGACCCGATAGTTGTTACACAAGCCGCTGAGTCAGAGCTGATTTGTTGCTGTTGCAGAGCTGTTTTGGGGTTACACTTTACAAGCCTCTGCAAATACATTATGCAAAATGAAGACAATAAAAGCATGGATCTATTTTGGACCAGGGACATCCAACCAAAATGAAAGGGAAGACTGGGGATGTCCCTATTATACTGTTGTGCTATATTTCACTTTGTCAACTTTGATTATGCTTTATAAAATACATATATTTTGTGTGTGTGTAAATGTCATATTATTCAGGGATATAGTTGATATTCAGAGATATGGTTGACACAAACTAACACAATGGGGGCACAGTAGGCTACTGATACAGTACTATACTCCAGTAGGCTACTGATATAGTACTATACTCCAGTAGGCTTCTGATACAGTACTATACTCCAGTAGTCTTCTGATACAGTACTATACTCCAGTAGTCTTCTGATACAGTACTATACTCCAGTAGGCTTCTGATATAGTACTATACTCCAGTAGGCTTCTGATACAGTACTATACTCCAGTAGGCTTCTGATACAGTACTATACTCCAGTAGTCTTCTGATACAGTACTATACTCCAGTAGGCTTCTGATATAGTACTATACTCCAGTAGGCTTCTGATACAGTACTATACTCCAGTAGGCTTCTGATACAGTACTATGCTCCAGTAGGCCTAAGTAATTAAAACTCACCATCACACAAACAATCCGATTCATGTCACTGTGTGGTTGTTTACAAAGACTGACAGACAGCGGGGTAGGCAGACGAGCTGGTAAGCTAATTAGCTGGTTTGTAGTGATACTACCTAAACCCTCTGTAAGCCCTGAGCTCTAACTGAGGACTGAGGCCTGTGTCTCTGGGCTGAGTCTCTGGGTAGAGCAGGTGGTCTCTGTGAACTCAGGTTTACTGGTTTAATAGACTCAATTCATTAGAGCAGAAGGGCGCAATAACAGGTTAATAAAGAGCCTCCCGAGTGGCGCAGCGGTCTGAGGCAATGTATCTCAGTGCTAGAGGCGTCACTACAGACCCTGGTTCAATTCCAGGCTGTATCACAACCGGCCGTGAGTGGGAGTCCCATAGGGCGGCGCACAATTGGCGGCCAGCGTTGTCCGGGTTAGGGTTTGGCCGGGGTAGGCCGTCATTGTAAATAATAATTAAAGTTTACATAAAAACAATAAATAAAAATACTGAAGGTAGCGACAGCAGCGTGAGGCAGATGAGATGCCTCTCAGTGGGTTGTTCTCTTTATCAACATCTTTCAATCTCTCCTGGCAGAAGTTAATATAGGAGGGAGGAAACAGAGGGAACTGCCCCGGTGGCTATGACTCTCGTTCCTCTCTCTCTCTTCACCTCTCTGTGACGAGGCCATCGCCGTGTCTCGCTAACATGCTGGGCAGGCCAAGACTGCTGCCTCCTCTAAACACCAGGCTAGTTGAGTCATGTCGTGATGTGATGAGACTATGTGAAAACTGGGTTAAAAAGGAAACACGTCCTTCTGTTCAGCCAAAAGCGCCATTACTGCCTACTGATTCATAGTGTTTGGCGGTCATTTGGAGGCCATTTGGAGCCCTCCCACACTATCGGTTTTATAAGGTAATGGAAGATGTGGGAGTTTTAAAAAGGTGTTGAGAGCCAGAGACAGTCGTTGGCCATTCTGTGGAAGCACCTAGAGAAACCAGACTTTGTGTTTCCCTCTGAATTTACCTCAGAACTGAAGCTGGCAGGGAGGAGTGGTCAGCCAGTCTCGCATCCCTTTTCAAACAAAATGAAACAACAGGAATACCCTGGAATAACCCCATTACAAGCACTCGAACACACACGCCACGCACCCACATACTTATACACCCAGTCATCCACACATTGACACATCGTCAAACAAACACACACACACACACACACACACACACACACACTTATATATTGCATAAGAGATACACACGTATGAATGTCCCTCTGATTCAGTGCGATAAAAGGGAGAGTCAGGCTACGAGGTTCTATAATTAGAGGAGCATTCAGGAGGCAAACTGCTGAGTTGTTGAATGTTTAATGTGAAGCCTGGAGGCGTCACAGCGGCAGAGAATAGGCCCAGGTCCCAGCCCCACAGCCCCCTGAGCCCCAATCCACCAACACAGACCAGGGCATACCAACCAGCGGGTATGAAAGACAGGGAGGGGCCGGGTCGTTTGAGGGAGAAAGAGAAGGAGGTGAGACATGGTCAATGAGGACAGTGCATGTGAGTGGAGATAGATACAGTATGTCACATAGGCCTAGTATGGTTGACTGTTAGGCTGACTTCCAGTGCACTGTAACCTGAAGCGGCCTAGTATGTGGGACCAGAGACTACAAATGAAGTCAGCATTTCCAGTAAATATAGGTAATATCGTTGCGGGGTAGTGAGTGTTGACTTCCCTATTAGTTGTTGAAGACAGACGGTAACTAGAGCAAGCAGATGGATACCAGGCTTTCATGGTTAAATGTTGTCACCTCTTTCCTCTCTCTCCCTCTCTCTCTCTCTCAATGGAATGATATTAATATCCTGGCCTCAATAATGCTTTCGGGACAAACAGGGGAGCGGTGGGACAAGGAACGCATGAGTGAGAGGGGAGAGGAGGAAATTGAGAATGAGGAGGGCATTCGACATGACGGGCATTTTGGAATAGAGATGTCAAAGAATGCTCAGAGGTGTTAAACGGTAGCTCACCACTTCCTACAGGCTACTGTAGCAACATGCATGTACACAAACAAACACAGATGCACACACAGTAGTTATGTACTATGGTACTCTATCATCAGCCTTGCCTCACTGTTAGATTACTGTGCACTTGTTTTATACTCAAGAATGAGGAGCAGTCAAAACATGCACAATACTATGGGATATATACACAATATATTCAAAGGTATGTGGACACCCCTTCAAATTAGTGGAATTGGCTTTTTCCAGCCACACCCATTGCTGACAGGTGTATATATTTGAGCACAGAGCCATGCAATCTCCATAGACAAGCATTGGCAGTAGAATGACCTTACTGAAGAGCTCAGTGACTTTCAACGTTGCACTGTCATAGGATGCCACCTTTCCAACAAGTCAGTTCATCACATTTCTGCCCTGCTAGAGTTACCCCGGGCAACTGTAAATGCTGTTATTGTGAAGTGGAAACGTCTAGGAGCAACAACGGCTCTGCCGTGAAGTGGTAGGCCACACAAGCTCACAGAACGGGACCGCCGAGGGTTGAAGCGAGTAGCGCATAAAAATGGTCTGTCCTCAGTTGAAACACTCACTACAGAGTTCCAAACTTCCTCTGGAAGCAACTTCAGCACAAGAACTGTTCGTCGGGAGCTTCATGAAATGGGTTTCCATGGCCAAACATCAAGTCAAATGTTATTTGTCACATGCGCTGAATACAACAGTTAAATTAAAGTAAAAAATTATAAAAAGTAACACAATAAAATAACAATAGCGAGGCTATATACAGGGGGTACCGGTACAGAGTCAATGTGCAGGGGTACAAGTTAGTTGACGTAATTTGTACACGTAGGTATGGGTAAAAGTGACTATGCATCGAAAATAGACAGCACGTAGGCCAGTGGCGCCGCCAAGGGGTGGCCAGGGGGGGCCGCGGCCACCCTGATACAATAGCTCCCCCCACTCTGAGTCCCCTCGTGGGGTGCATATGCATAATATGCTTCTATCTGATATTTTACATTAGGTACTATTCATTTAAATCAATAATGTATATTTTTCATAATAGTTCATGTGAAAGAAAATGACAAATGCATAGCCAGCCAGATGCTTTTGACCGTCCGGGAACTGAGTCACACTCCGACCCGTCACCTCTTCCCAGCCTGCTACTGCACAGTGCACTGCCAGATGACAGCAGCAGCTGAGCTCAGCCTCGTGTCTCTGGTGGCATCATCGGAAGCTAGGCTAGCTGGCAGATGCCTGCAGAGTTGAGACCACCAGACTGCTAACGGGTAAGTAAGTCATACAGTACTAGTTACAGTTTTTTTTATTTATTATGTACTCAGTAAACTCTTCGTTTTTTGACGGTGTCGAATTACCTGGCTAGCTAGCTTATTAAGTTAGCTAGTGAATTGGGGCATTGGGGAGGCTTAGCTAGCTAGTTTATGCCGTAAGGTTACTCTGCAGCATAGAGAGTGTTAGCTAAATATAGTTAGAGATCCTAGCTTTCCAGAACGATTTTCAAACCACTTGATGAACTTAGGACTGCCAGAGCATCTAGCTAGCTGACGTTATGGGCTGGTATAGCGTTAGCTTACTAGCTACGATTAGCCACTGTAGCTATGTCAATTTGCAGACGATGAAGAGAAAGTCCACGGATATCGCTTCTTTCTTTAAGAAGAACAGTAGTACAGGGGAGATACAGCCGACAGGGGAGCAGCAGCAGAGGGTTAACGTTAGTGAGGATGCAGTCGAAGATGATGATAACGTCATTGAGCAAGCCAATGAACAGGCAGAGGCAGCGAGAGAGCATGGCAGAACATGACGGCGACGAACTGGCACAGGCAGCATCAGTGACAGAGCACAGTGAAGAACACCAGACAGCAGCACGGCACGAAAGTGCGGAACAGGCAGCAACAACAGTCCCAGAGGTCAACAACCAAGCGAGGCAGGACCCAGCTAGAGCTATTCAACCCGTTCCTGGACCAACAGATGAAGTTATGACAGCATGACAGTGCCCCTGATAATGAAATGGGTGGCTAGAGAGTAATGTTATCTGGGTCATGACATAATCACATAAAGCCTTCTGATTCATGTTTATTGGTCGTTGAGTTTGAATAGTCTGAATTGTCTGTAGGCCGATATTACAAATGAGCCCAAATAGATCTACAGTGTGTTGGCCTCCTTGTAACATTCACCAATGTTTATGGTGAGATAAAACATCTGTCAGATATCTTACAGTCCCCATAACTCAATTTGGGCACGGCTATTACCTTTGTTGATTCTCTAGTTGACACATTGAACAGTTATAGAGAGGGCTCTCGCTTGAATGAGATTTGGGACAACACGGTGACCTCCAGGCCGTCAGATCACACCAAGCTCTAGGCTTGCTGGGCATCACATTCCCACTCCAATAGTTCAAAGACAGGTCAACACAGATAAGGAGTCATTCGTGGGCAGGTTCATTCATTCCAATCGTTGATGTGCTTCTCTCTGAGGTGACGACAAGATGTTCTACAGTAAATTGTGTCATCATGCAAGGCCTTGAATCTCTGCAGTCCCACATTTTGTGAGAAAAATTAAGTGTTTTCCATTTGCCTCACAACACAACTGCAGCACTGAGGATCTGGAATATGAGATCCCTCAGCTTAAGCAAATTCTTGATAGGAAGCAAACTGGTGGCTTGGAAACACCAGTTTAATAAAGCTCACAGTCTTCCTTGAGCCATATAGGGAGGTGTTCCACGAGATGTTTAAACTTTGCATTACCTGTGAGCACTGCAGCATGTGAGAACAGTTTTCCTGTGCTAAAGTTAATCAAGACTGTCTTGAGAAATACAATGAGTGACAAGCGATTGCTCCATTTGGGGGTGTTAAGAGTAGAGTCAAGGGCGAGGGCCATAAATCTTGATTTTGTGGATGTGTTTGCCAAAAGACACAGCAACAGGCGAATAAAGCTGTATTGAAAAGAATGTAGCCTATTAAAGCAGGGATATGAATAGGCTATGAGTAGGCTATAGTAAAATGTATATTGTTGTCCATGATTGTGCTTTTTTGTTTTGTTTTCCATTTTTGGACATATACAGTTGAAGTCAGAAGTTTACATACACTTAGGTTGGAGTCAATAAAACTTGTTTTTCAACCACTCCACAAGTGTCTTGTTAACAAACTATAATTTTGGCAAGTCGGTTGTGCATGACACAAGTAATTTTTCCAACAATTGTTTACACACAGATTATTTCACATATAATTCACTGTCTCACAATTCCAGTGGGTCAGAAGTTTACATACACTAAGTTGACTGTGCCTTTGAACAGCTGGGAAAATTCCAGAAAATTATGTCATGGCGTTAGAAGCTTCTGGCAAGGTAATTGACATCATTTGAGTCAATTGGAGGTGTACCTGTGGATGTATTTCAAGGACTACCTTCAAACTCAGTGCCTCTTTGCTTGACATCATAGGAAAATCAAAAGAAAATCAGCCAAGACCTCAGAAAAATAAATTGTAGACCTCCACAAGTCTGGTTCATCCTTGGGAGCAATTTCCAAACACCTGAAGGTACCACGTTCACCAGTACAAACAAGTGTATGCAAGTATAAACACCATGGGACCACGCTGCCGTCATACCAGGAGAAGGAGACGAATTCTAGAGATGAAGGTACTTTGGTGCAAAAAGTGCAAATCAATCCCAGAACAACAGCAAAGGACCTTGTGAAGATGCTGGAGGAAACAGGTACAAAACTATCTATATCCACAGTAAAATTAGTCCTTTATCAACCTGAAAGGCCGCTGAGCAAGGAAGAAGCCACTGGTCCAAAACCGTCATAAAAAAGCCAGACTACGGTTTGCAACTGCACATGGGGACAAAGATCGTACTTTTTGGAGAAATGTCCTATGGTCTGATGAAACAAAAATAGAACTGTTTGGCCATAATGACCATTGTTATGTTTAGAGGAAAAAGGGGGAGGCTTGCAAGCCGAAGAACACCATCCCAACCGTGAAGCACAGGGGTGGCAGCATCATGGTGTGGTGGTGCTTTGCTGCAGGAGGAATTGGTGCACTTCACAAAATAGATGGCATCATGAGGAAAGAAAATTATGTGGATATATTGAAGCAACATCTCAAGATATCAGTCAGGCAGGAAGTTAAAGCTTGGTCGCAAATGGGTCTTCCAAATGGACAATGACCCCAAGCATACTTCCAAAGTTGTGGCAAAATTACTTAAGGACAACAAAGTCAATGTATTGGAGTGGCCATCACAAAGCCATGACCTCAATCCTATAGAAAATGTGTGGGCAGAAATAAATAATTCTCTCTACTATCATTGTGACATTTCACATTCATAAAATAAAGTGGTGATCCTAACTGACCTAAGACAGAGAATTTTTACTTGGATTAAATGGCAGGAATTGTGAAAAAACTGAGTTTAAATGTATTTGGCTAAGGTGTATGTAAACTTCTGACTTCAACTGTATAATATTTTTGTTTACAAAAAAAGACACAGCAACAGCCGAATAAAGCTGTATTGAAAATAATTGGAGGCCTCTGTGTGATGTTTTTAAACTCAAGTAGGCTTGCTCCCAGTAAATGTTGTGTTCCTTACAATCAATGTGCTCCTTCAAGTTAAAGCTGTATATTTGTATTTTTAAGGAAAGGGACAACTCGCCTATTTGAAGAACAATGAATTGCCTAAACACATTTATACAGATAAATAACACATTTAAACAGGATTGTTGTGGTACTCAAAATGTTAACTGAACCGGTACTAGTCAATGCACATAAGATAAATAGTAACATTAACTGTAAAATAAGAAACCAAAGTATATCAGTATGCGATTCCTTAACTCTCATATTGACATAGTTTTCAACTAGCCTATATACTACAACAGAATTCCTGAGAATTCCTGAATTTCAGTTATGGCTTTGGTTTTGGTGGGCCACCTCGAGATTTTCAGTGGCCCAACCTGGCCACTGCACGTAGCAGTAGCGAAAAACAAATATGGGGATGGGGGGGGGGTCAATGTAAACAGTCCGGGTGGCCATTTAATTAATTGTTCAGCAGTCTTATGGCTAGAAGCTGTTAAGGAGCCTTTTGGTCCTAGAATAGGCGCTCCGGTACCGTTTTCCGTGCAGAAGCCTAAGATCACCATGTGCAATGCCAAGCATCAGCTGGTGGGGTGTAAAGCCATTGGACATTGGAGCAGTGGAAACATGGTCTCTGGAGTGATGGATCACGCTTCACCATCTGGAAATCAGACGGACAAATCTGGTTTTGCCAGAACACTAGCTGCCCCAATGCATAGTGCCAACTGTAAAGTTTGGTGGATGAGGAATAATGATCTGGGGCTGTTTTTCATGGTTCAGGCTCCTTAGTTCCAGTGAAGGGAAATCTGAACGCTACAGCATACAATGACATTCTAGACAATTCTGTGCTTCCAACTTTGTAGCAACAGTTTGTGGAAGGCCCTTTCCTGTTTCAGCATGACAATGCCCCCATGCACAAAGCGAGGTCCATACAGGAAATGGTTTGTCGAGATCGGTGTGAAAGAACGTGACTGGCCTGCACAGAGCCCGACCTCAACCCCATCAAATACCTTTGGGATGAATTGGAACGCCAACTAGGAGCCAGGCCTAGTCGCCAAACATCACTAATGCTCTTGGCTGAATGGAAGCAAGTCCCTGCAGCAATGTTCCAACATCTAGTGGAAGGCCTTCCCAGAAGACTGGAGGCTGTTATAGCAGCAAAAGGGGGATCAGCTCCAGATCAATGCCCATGATTTTGGATTGAGATGTTCGACGAGAAGGTGTCCACATACTTTTGGTCATGTAGTGTACCTTTGGCAGTTCATATAAACTGACCAGGTAGCAAACTAACACTTCCGTTAGCGATAGGTTACTAACCTTAATGTAGCCTAGTAGGCAACTGAGCGACATGACATTCCAAACCACAAGACGCATGATGAAATGTGTAAAAATCGAACTCTTGAACATGTTGCAATTTGTGTCAAGGCCCAATACGGCAGACTCTTCTTACCTCGGGGTAGTATGAGACCGTTTTCTGGTACCCGTTGTGAGTCTTCTCCCGTGAGTGGCGATGCGCATTGATCGATTGCTTTGGGCGTGTTGAAGTCCTCGTTTTGTCCAGGCTATTTCATCTCAGCCTCCAATACGGGACCTGACACCATTCCTAAAATATCAATGGACTATATATATATATATGCGTGTAGACTGAATATACAATACAGCTGTGACCCCGTCCCCTATTTGGAGCGCAACAGAATAATCTTCGCAGCTTGCTTCTTTGCTCGCTGACGGAGGAAAACCCTGTGCGGCTACCAACATGGAACACGGAAACCCCACCCGTCCGTAGTGACGTCACATTTGGAAACTCAAAATGCATTTACTTGGTCTTCACGAAGGGAAACTGATGTCATTATTTTGTTTGTGGAATGAAACCACCTGGAACGTGAACATTATTTTGTGTAGAGGTCCCAAAAATAATTAAAATCCTAAAGATAGTGCTTACCAGTCGATGACGAATTTCATCCAACTTTACAGATTTGTTTACCTTTATTCAACTAGGCAAGTCAGTTAAGATCAAATTCCTCTTTTCATTGCAACAGTGGGTAAACTGCCGTGTTCGGTTACAAGTCCAACGCTCTAACCACTAGGCTACCTGCCACCCCCGAACAAGGCAGTTGATTGAGTGCTGGAGCAATGTACTTGGATTCATGTTCTCAAAGTACATCTCTCAGTGTCTATAATAATTTAGAGATTTTCCTGACCAGGTGATTTACACATTTGACAAGTATGAACATTACCCACTATGCAGGCAAACGCATTATGTTCCATAAAGACGACACCCACCCAGTATGCAAAGTAAACCATGACTAGCTTCACATTGAGATAATGGCAGTTGAGTGTTACATTAGTAGCAAGTAACATTATAAATGGTAGTAATTAGCACAAAGGGAGGCTACAAAATGATGTCATGATTGTAGAACAGTGTCTTCATTTTATTAGAAGGGTAACATAATCAAAGTCAATTCCAAGATGGCTCCACTTATTCCTCATAGAATGCAGTACATTAAGCTCCCTCATCCTCCAGCAACATTCCAAAATGAAGTACTATAGTACAACATTTCCTCTTTTGTTTCCATTGCCAGGATTGGAGAAGCAGGGATTCAAACAGCTGGGGGAAAAAAAAAAGAGTCTCAGGTGATTTTAAAGACATGCACACAAACATTTTAACAAAATACTGAGTTTTGGGTCATTCAAAGATGCATGAGGCAGAACTATAGCTACAGTCACAAGTTGCTCTCTTGGACATCTACAGGTCCTTGTGCAACTTAACAATCCAGTCCATCTATAGTGCAATTAGGCTTCCAACATCCATTTCTAAAACTTAGTGTATTACCATTTAACAATCAAACACGTCAGCCGTTAGGCTTCACATAAGTTTAAATTAACACTGAACTACAATGGTGACTTAGCAGTACATTAACAATAATTTTGCCAGTAGAAAACTTGACTACGTGAACTAAAGCAGCATTCAATGCAGTGGCGTCATTGTTTTGATACTTTTAACATTATCAAGTCAAAGCTAGAAAAATTCAAACAGCAAGCCTACTGGCCAATATAGCGTCACATAATACAACAGCTATCGTTTTCCGACGACCCTGAGAACATCATGCAGTCACAGTCAGAGGAGAGAAGTCAGTCTACAGAGAGGGGACAAATCTAGACAGGAAAAAGGAAAGAGCAAAGGAGTCTCCTTTGCCCTTTCCTGTAGCCTAGTCATTTTGTGGAATATACGTCACATCAATAGGAACAAAGTGTTATTGGTTAACAGGAACTAAATGTACATTGTATGACAGGTACTTTGACTATGCTCTAGAAAAGTAGCATGCTTTCACTAACCAAAGCACACAAGCTGTCAAAGTATTAGTCAATAGATTCCTAATGAATTCCTGAGTAGACTTCTGACATTGCACGACATTAGCTATCCCTGCCATCTATCCTGGACTCATTACATTCAGGTGAAATGTAAGTCATTCTTAATCACATCCCTATTCCCTACTGCTTCCTTAATTTAATCCAAGTACAGGGACCATCAATGAAGCTACGTTATATAGACGTGTTATATAGCAAAGTTATCGTTAGTAATTGTGTTATTATTTATCTTTTCCCTCTGCATTATTGGGAAGGGCCCGTAAGTAAGCATTTCACTGTTAGTCTACACTGGTTTACAAAGAACGTGACAAAGGAACATTTATTTGGATTACCACTGATATGTATACCTGGCCCAAGGGGAAATTACACTCATCTTATACACTCCATTATAACCAGCTAGTCCAGTCTCTGTAGTTTCCAGGAGAAGTCTATTGAAGTCCCAGTAGTGGAGCGTGTTCAAGTACAAGGGAGACACCCCACCACAGAATGAAGAAAGTGGAGAGCAGAGAGACGAAGAAGGGGAGGAGAACGGAGCAGAGACTAGTCCCGAGTGAGAAAGAAAGACTAAAAAGGGAAAGTTAGAAAGCTAGATGATAGGGGCGTGAAGGAGAGACCGAAAAGGAAGTGGGAGCTTAGATGAAGAGCACCAGGTCTTTACAGGTGGCGGCTGTGGCCGAGGAGAAGGCGGCGAGGATGGAGGAGAAGACTACGTCGGGGGACTGGCCAGCGTCGACTGCCTTGTGCAGGCCGCGGGCACTGTAGTATTTGACCAGAGGCACAGTCTGCCCGTGGTAGGCCTCCAGTCGTGAGCGCAGCGTCGGCGCATTGTCGTCGCTGCGGCGCATCAGCGGCTCCCCCGTCACCTGACGATGGACAGAGAGAGGAAACATTTAATGGGTGAAAAGGGCAATTTTGGTTTCTTTCTCTGGTCAGGTCTTTTTCCCCACCCCTTTGAGTTCAGATCTGAAAGACTTGGCTCAATGTCAGAAATATGGTGATGGCGCCCCCTAGACCTCAAGTTGGGAAAATGCATCTGCCATATTAAATTCTCTCCTATCCAGTCTCGTCAGAGCTATGATGAACACAGAAGGGCTTGTGAAGGTTTGGAGCTGTGTCAAATAGTTTCCCCAGCCAGTAGCACTGAGCTACATCTCAAGGTACACCACACACATTACAACCGCTCGTGTATGTTGAAAGCCATCTGTGCTGAGCATCTGAAACAGTCCCATGTGTCTCAGTTGGTAGAGCATTGCAACGATAGGGTTGTGGGTTCAAGTCCCACGTGGGACCAGTACAGAGAAGGGGGAAAAAAAGTATGAGATGTATGCACTGGATAAACATCTCTAAATGACTCAAATGAAACAAGAGCTCAGAGCCATTAGCACAGAAGCACTTGTGAAAGACTGCATGCAAATGAGCCACTGCTTTCCTCAGATTACAAACATAGACACTTGTTAAGTGCATGTTTGACCAAACTTGAACACACGCTTTTGAAGTGCCAGTTGACCAAGAAACACATTTGAACACCAGTTAGCAGATTGGGATATACAATAGAAGTAGGATTTCCAGACTCAGGGAGGGGGACGTCCGTTGAAAAGATACTTACGTCGTCCTTCATTGACTCTTTGGGTGGGTTGAACTCCTCGTGGTAGGAGCGACCACTAGGCTGGTGAATTAGTCTGAGGGGGGAGAGGAGAAGGTTAGTCCTCCACTCACACTGCCCTTGGCCAACTTCAAAGACTTACACTATATCCCACCTTGGCAAAACAAAGAACCCCTTTTTGACATGCTGATGTGACCATTTGAATGGACTACAGGTACATAATTAGTAGTAGTGTCCTCGTAGTGTCCTCAATACAGAGCATTGTTTGTCGTGGATGTGGTATTGCTCTGCAACATTATTTGTCCAACAAAATGGTTGATAATAACTAGCTCAGACCACCGCAGTATATTTGGTCCTACCTGCCACAGATCCTGCGCACCAGTAGGGAGTCGTTGACGGAGAACTCGATCACAGAGTCCAGCTTCTCTGTGCGCTTCTCCAGCAAGCCATCCAGCTAGGAGACAGAGGGAGTCATGAAACATAGGAGAGGAGCAGGGAGGATACAGGTTAATATGCTCAATGGTATAGTGGAGGGTAAACATAGTTCACGCACCACATTCATTTTGCGTGATGTTTACCACTGCTTATGCTTGATTAACATCAAGACAAACTTTTGCTCTGGGGGATTGCCAGCAAAATGGAGTCAGGCACCAACCAATCCTCACCATCTCGGCTTGTTTCACTGTGCGGGGGAATCCATCCAATAGGAACCCCTTCTTACAGGGAGGCGTGTCCAGGTTCTTTTCTATGAGTTCTACCACCATCTCATCACTGACCTATGAGTCATTTGACAGGAGTAAATTCACAGAGTGATGAGCAGTGAAAATAAATGCATAAGAGCACACAATTAGGACAGACGCCCAAGTCAACCGGTCTCTGATTACCACTAAGTTCCAGCACCAGTGACACAAAAGATGAATTCCTATTAAAAAAATTAACACAGAAACATGTTCAGAACTAACATGAAAACACACTACACATCTTACCAGTTTCCCAGCATCCATGGTCTCCTTGAGCCTCTTGCCGAGCACAGAGCCAGACGCCACCATGGCCCTCAGCATGTCCCCCGTGGCCAGATGGCACACACAGTACTGCTCTGCCAACCGAGGAGCCTTGGAGGAGAGGGGGAGAGCGTGGGTATTGGCATCAAGCCTCATGTTATAAGGCCAAAAGGTGTAGCATTTATGTAGTCACTTCGCAAAATCGCAACTCTGAGGAGAAGAGTATGGCCAAACATAGGCGCTTCCCAACCTGGCAAACTACTACAACAGGTGGGAGCCTGTCAAAGCATTAAAGTCGTGCTGAATCGTAAAATGGCTGGCTGTTATATTTTGGGCACAGTCAAAGCGCAACATTCCTTCAGCTACAGAACATAACCTCCACACATGACATGAGACTAATGTCTGAATGTGTGGGGAAGGCATGGGACACTTTTGGAAGAGCAAAAATAAGTGTTGAATAACTAACTTCATAGCACATGCATTACTGTGGTTTTAAGGACATAATCATGTTGCCATTTTGTTTTTACATTTCAATGCGATTCAGGTTGTGCCACAGCAGGGAAAAAAAGACCAAACCCCCAGGAGACTGACTAAATAGTTGGGATCTTCAAAGCTAAACCAAAAAGTATGTGTCTGAAAGTACAGTACTTGTACCAGACTGTGCAAAAAAAAAAAAAAATTAAATAACATGTATTCCGTACACACTGTAGTGTGTGTATATTTACAAGGCTATGCAGCCACTATAGCCATGAGACACATATGGATACAGAACTTAAAGGAAATACAGAAGTCCCCAACTCTGGTCGTGGGAAGCTGCATGGTGTACCAGCTTTTGTTCCAGATCAGCCTAAACACACCTGACATAATTACCTCTAACAAAACCCTGGACAAGCGGTTGCTCTCCTGTACCACATACCCCCAGAAATTAAAATAAGAACCACATTGAGCTTTTTGACAGGGAAGTCAAGCGGTAACACGTTCTCATTGAACCTGGTTAGATCAAGTGAAAGCAGTTGGCGATGGCCAGCTGGAGAGTATGATTAGCATACAGTCCCTAATGTGACGTTGAAAGGGCCCTCTTATCTTTAAGAGACTCTTCACACAAACGGTTGGCATGCGACTCGAGACGAGTACCACATTGTGAGCTTGCAACACCTTGGCAAACAGTCAAATTTGCCAGCACCAGATAGTGGGAGCCAAGAGGGAATTAGTTTCATTCCAAAGGACAGACGCTCATAACTGGTTAGCGAGCTAGCTACAACTTTTATGATACTTCCTTATTCGTCTGATCTAGCTACCCAATTCATTACACACGACTTAGTCAAGCCAGCACCAGATAGTGGGAGAGATAGCCATCTATGCAAGCCAATTCAGAATGAACTTCAGGACAGGGTGTATGAAGTTAGTTGGTTGACAGTGTCGGCCAAGCGGTATCCCATTCCTACACTTCCTTGGCAAGTTAGCATAACTCACTCACCTGTGTTCCTTTCCCAGCACCAGGGGGTCCAAGCAGGATTGCCCGAATTCCCTTTTTTACGTCGGAGACAGCTTCATTCCGTTGCGTGCTGGGGGCCATGTTCACTTCAGTCGTCCTTGTACCACTTTTATTATCTGCCAACTCGTCCAAGAAAGGAAGTGTCCCCGCCCTCTTCCTGGATGACCCTCTCTTTATCAGAAAATACTTCCACCTCATTGGCCATTAGATGGCTCAGTCAAGCGTCCTACACACCGATTTGCTGAAATAGTAAGTTTCTTGATATAACATCCGGGTTTTGCATATGCAATTATGAATCTTCTTTGGTCAGGGACCATCAAAATGAAAATGAACATTGTTATTAGTTACATAATCCTCTATCAGTATTATTATTATTATTTGTTAATTGTTATTATACTTAGAATTATGAATGAATAATTATTATTATTATTATTTCATCTGTCGGGAAGTATTACAAGTACTGCATGATGTGTCCAGAGATGGCAGAAGAGGCTCAGAGACTGTTCTTAACCACTGCCAATATGTAGTTGCTTTTTGTGCGATTTTCAGCTGCAATGGTTTCACATAGGTGGGTGCTACATGTTCGGCAATGAAGGACTAGTACCCACTGTAATATTCATGTGTAAAAATACTGATTTGTATTTGGATGCATTTCAATTTAAATTAGTTGTTTGTTTTGCTTTTTATGTGCTTTGAGATTATTTTCTGTAATGAAAAGCGCTATACAAGTTAAATAAATTCTTATTATTATTAACATTGTTATTTGTGTCTAAATAGGCGTTTGCTCACTCTATAATGAAATGAATGAGTAGTCAAATGGTAGGAAACTATTAGCTGTGGAAATGATTCAATCGTGTTCAATGCCCATCTGGCTACTACAGTTTAAAAGTCTAAACGGGATCATTGGGACATCCCAACTCTGATGTCAGCCCATTAAAAATTCAATTTAAATGGTTATGTTAAGGTTTAGGGTTAAGTAGGGGTTATGGTTATGGATAGGGTAGGGGTTAAGGTTAGAGTTTAGGGTAGGGATGTCCCAAGGATCCCTAATAGCACAAACACTGTTTATGCACACTACACTGGGAGATCAGTCATTACATTATCAAATTCATATCCAATTAAGACAGGGCTGATTAGATGGTAAAGATGGAATGACGGATTAGATGGAAAGACAGAGTTGTCATAATGTCCACACAGTGTCCACAGTGTATCTTCATCATGTCATCGAGGTACCAGTCCAGGACATTTGACTTGAGGAAATGTTCGCACCAAACTTGATATTCTTATTTTGTCTCTAATGAGCAAGCATTAATGTAGATACTTTTAACGCGGTAATAAAATATAAATGGCACATCTGTCTTTGTAGGCAAACCCCTAATTAAAGGTTGCTCAAATAATCATTTTCCAACTAATAAGAAAACCAACAGACTTCTAATAAAACCACAGTAGTTATCTAAACTAAGAGCTTTTAGAAGCAAACAAGAGAAACATACTATTAATCAAACGAATAAGATTCCAATGTCTCATGTAGTTCAGCTACATGTCAATGAGAGATTGAACGGTGTGAATGTAATGGATGACCAATGATAGGAGTAGGACTACCATTTATTAATTAATAGTGATAGCTAACATATTAGTTTGTTGGTTGAGAATGAATGAAACAGAGAAAGAGAAGTGTCATTGCGAAACTGTTTTGCTGCTGTTTTCAACATCTTCATTCGCTCAGTTCCCATCACACAGAAGAAATTTCTATTTTGGATTGATGTAAATACGTGCCTGGTAGCAGTGTTGAGGATCAGTGACCACCTCGCCCCACTGAAAGACAGACAATTGCAATAGCTAATTATGTCTGAAGGAATAGTCTACGCTGTTGTAAAGTTCAAAAAGCAACAAAGGACTGAAGGAAAAAATTGTGGTATGTTCTAAACTAAAATCTGTCACCAAAAAATGTTTGTTTATATGCTCAGGATGTGAAGAATGTTCAACAAAAAGCTTCTACCTGCATAAATATCTATCTAATGTTAAAGAGGCAATCTGCGATTGGTAAATCCATTTTAAGACTTTTATATAAATTATATATAGACATTTGTTCTTGAAGAATATTACTTCTAAATGCCTCATGAGCTTAGTTCAACTGTATTAGCCCATCAGAACCCCAAATGTAAGCTTGTTGTACTACATTGTTTGTACACAATGTAATTGTAAACAAACACTGTATATCTTCAAAACATGGTTAAAGCTATAATTTTTATCTCATGGTCATCCAGCCCCACCTCTCAGAGACGAGTACCACATTCTCAATTTCCAGATTATTCTGGAATTATATTAATACCGTATTGACTTTATTTGACAACGCATATTGTTAATTTATTTCAAAACATGTTCACTAAGACAAAAATGACTTCCCACTGGGCACAGATGACAGTTCAACGTCTAGTTTTGATTTACATTTGGTTTAGTTGTCAACTAACCGTGTCATTGGGTTTAGGTTAAAAGTTGGGTTAAAAAGAGACAAAATGCCCTCACATTGATGACTTTTTGCAAATCCAATCAGTTTTCCACGTTAATTTAATGTCATCACACTGACTTTTTTGGTTGAAATGACGTGGAAACAACATTGATTCAACCCGTTTTTGCCCAGTGGGTTACATCACAAAGAGATATTAGTGATTTCAATTACTACTTTGTAGGTATATTAAAACGGTTTTCAAGAAACCTATTTTTAGCCGGTTGGCATAAACATTTTTAAGCAGGCCTCATGCTTTATCGGTGATCTGTGCCAATTCTTTTACATTAACAAATTGAGTGTCAAAAATGCTTGTTCTTGAACAGCCAATGTGATGAGAGGAGTTTTGTCTTATTCTCACACTTTCATGGTTACATTTCAGCAACAGCATCCACAGTGAATGATACCACACACTCTGAAATTTCCAGAACCAGGCGCAACCAGCCATCTATCGACCCTAATGGTAAGTGTGTGTGGGTGTGTGGGTGAGTGCCTGCGTGTGTTATTACGTGTGTGTGCGTGAGTGTGGTGAATGTGTGCGTGGTTGTGTGGGTCAGATGAAGTCCGTGCAAATTTCAAGCAAGGCAAAAAAATGAGGACATTTTCTTTCAGAAAACCACATATGGGTGAGAAAAAGAGTTGACAGCATGCAGAACAGAATCTAATTTAGATTTTTCATCATACTTGTCTCCATAGCCTCAAAAACCATGTTCCTTGTTCCACGAATCATACATTTTCTTCATGTTTTGATGATTTCATGTCTAACATACAATAAAACTAAGTAGAAAGTTGATGGGAGTCTGATTCATATTCTCTCTCTGTCCCCTCAGCTGGTGACCCTGATTCTCAGGAGGGGTCAAAGGTCAAACCAAGTGGATATGACCCTGTCAGAGTTGTTCTGGTGACTCTCTGTGTTCTTCTGATGGGTGCTGTCATTGGACTTGGGGTTCTCTGTAAGTACTATAGAGTAGACCCATAGTGGAGTCCAGAGTAGGAGCAGGAGTCCCCAAACTGGCTGTTCACATATGAGGCGGGATAGGATAGCTACAGGAAAGTTGGGTCAAACTCATTACTGTACATTTCAAATGTGTCTTTTTCACACTGATACAACTAGCCCACAAACCCAGTGCAGCGCTCTTCAAAATCTCAAACATTTGATTGAAAATAATCTTACAGCAGGTGAATTTTGGATCATATGACTCATGCTAAGATGAATACTAAACAGTACATTTCCATTGACATTTTCATCCCTATAAAAAGTGTATAGTGTATGGGCTTTACCCTCTCAGTTATAAGGAAATGATTGATGTCACGATGCAAAAATGTAACATCTGTTTTAACCAGAAGAGAGAAGGGGAAGTCTGAGTACAAAATGTGACTCGGTTTTCTCTTTTTTCTCAACAGTTTTGAAACATAATCAAGAATTGATTGTGCAGAGAACTTGCTGTAAGATCACAGGTACTATGCGAGAATGTCCAAATAAATAGTGGCACAAGATTCAGTCATTCCAAAAAAGTGCTTTGTTACATAGGCCTATGTTTTATATCATAGAATATACTCCATTAAGGAATTGGAATTACTATAAGACATTCCATGGTAAAAAAGAAAAGAAAATGGAAGTCACTTCAAACCTAATTTTATTGCCTCGGTTTCAGTCTATTTCTGCTTTTTTCTTATCCCACTTAGGCTGAAGCTAAGTGTATGCATAGTAAATCAATGTGTTTTCATGTCAGTATGGATCTCATACAATCAGTAAGATAAAAAAATAAAAAAATATTATTCATATAGTATGTTACAAATACTTCATTTTGATAAGGGACTATTGACAAAGACGTATATATCACCAGGTTATTTCTGTTCCCTCCCTCCACAGAGGATGAGCGTCCAATATGTGCTCATGATTGGATGTGTCACGGGAAAAACTGCTATTATTTTTCCAATGATAATCTGACGTGGGTTGAGAGTCAGGATAAATGTGTCTCCATGGGAGGAAAGCTGGTCATCATAGACAGCCTTTATGAGCAGGTAGTTATCATGACTATTGAATGGGAATTAAATTATACATTGCGTCTGTCCTTCCATATTATCTTTCATTAATTAAGGCTGTGGTCGGGCAATAGATTTTGTATCCACAAATTACAGATTGAGCCAATGGGTTTATAAGATTTGAAAGTGCTTTACATTTTATTATGAGATCTCAGTACCATGTCAGTCTAATGAGAAAAAAACAGCTATAAAGCACATGCAATTAAACATGCAATCTACAAAAATTAAAGTACACCATGTTTGACTGTATTTAAAAAGATAATTCAGCCAATTACATAATTTTGTATTTTTTGCCTTATAAGGCTAAACTGAAATGAGTCTATGGACAAGGAGAGACTGCAAAGCACGCTTTTGTTTTGTATACCTCGCTTTTAGTGGTTACAGCGTTGGGCCAGTAACCGAAAGGTTGCTGGATCGAATCCCTGAGCTGACAAGGTAAACATCTGTCATTCCGCCCCTGAGCAAGACAGTTAACCCACTGTTAGCCGGGCGGCGACGACGTGGATGTCGATTATGGCAGCCCCCCCGCACCTCACTGATTCAGAGGGGTTGGGTTAAATGCGGAAGACACATTTCAGTTGAATGCATTCAGTTGTACAACTGACTAGTTATCCCCCTTTCCCTGTTGTCACCAACCGCTAATTGTAGCATTTCATAACCAAAACCAATCAAATTAAAACACTTTTTAGTCATTGAGCTTTAGGTTCCACAAAAGCGTGGATTACTGTTCTTGGATGTACTCGACTAGTCCATAGACTGCTATCTATCAGTGTAAGGCAACATTTGGGTGAACTATCCATTTAACCCATTGTAGCACTCTATATAATTTGTCAATCAATGTTCCTGGTGAAGACAATCTTAGATAAGAAAGTTGGTGCTATAATGAGTGGTGATGAAGACAAGTTCTGGATCGGACTGACAGACCAAAAAGAAGAGGGAAAGTGGTTATGGGTGGACGACACACCTCTAGATTCAAATAACAGGTCAGAAGTTATCTTGAATAGTAATACATTTACAAAAGCATGATCATTCAGTATTGCTGAGTATTGTATTGTGTATTAGAGTATTGTGATGTGTTCTCATAATTGACAAAACACAAAAATACAGGTGAAATGATGATTCCCAATCAATGCAGTTAATATGAGGACGTGGATGGCTGAATGAATTATAATGTAATTCCTCTGTAGCTTCTGGTTTGCTTCCCAAAATGGCAAGAAAGAGCCTGACAACTGGCAAGGAGACAAGGAAAGACAAAATCCAGACGGTGAAGACTGTGCTAGAATGGGAGAAAAAGGTGGTACTCATGATGGCAAGAGTTGGTTTGATGTCAACTGTGGTTGGTCTCACAGAAGAATATGTGAGATAATGTTATTCTGAAATTTCATTTTTGTCCCCCCCCCCAGTTTTATCATTGGAATGTGATACAAAACAGGCTTTAGGACCGTGGACGTGTCCGAGCAGTCGGGTGGTCTGTTTGAAGTGTTTATCCGACCGGATACAATAAAAAAAATACCTTATGTCCCTCCCACTTCTAAAACCAAAGTTGCGCCCCTGTGATACAGTATATGTGTGAAACAAAAAAAAAGTATTGAATTTTGCTATGAACATAAAAGTATCTTTACGTTTCTTTTTGCTGACATTTATAATAAGAAGTGAGGATAAACTGTATTGGTAAATGTATTACAGTAGCTTACTGCTGATGTTAACAGACTGCTTGTTATCGACAATATGTTTATGCTTTATGTATTTTATGCTATAATGTAAAACAAGCCAAATCTACAACTGAGCCTAACAAAAAACATGTCAGATATTTTCAGTTCAGCATTTTCTTTATTAAAGAACAACTCCACCCCAAAACTATCTTTTGGTATTTATTTCATTAGTCCATTGATGATAGTAGTTAGGTTTCCGTCCAATTGGTGAAAGATGTTCATGCGAATATAAAAAAAAAATTGGCATAAAAATAGTATGCGCATTTTCCCACCAGAGATGTTTCCATCAAATGAACATGTTGTGGATAAAACGCTGTGTGTGGGTGATGACCTAGTGAACATAAAATAACTGTTGTGGTTAAATTCCCATTCCCAAATATAAAATACAAGTTAAATGGAGTTCCGTAGTATTTTCACCTCTACTGATGGTTTTGTGAAGAAAAAAACGTGTTTTAGCGAATGTGCCCACTCTAGTATTGGCGTGTGCACTATATAGCCAATTATTATGGACAAAAGAGTGAGATATATTTTATTTGTCAAATGACAGCCAAGCATTGATCATTATACCACCAAAATAAGACCCTCAATATTTTTTCTGTAGGAGCATCAAGCGTTTCACCTTGAACTTTCCCCACCCTGTGAAGTTCATTACAATTTATTTTGCTAAAACTTCATTTTAAGGGGTCTGTATTACAGTATAATAAATGTGTAATTACACTAACAAATATTGTAGTTAATTTGTAATAACTCATAGTTGCACTGTAGTAACAAAATACAACAAATACTTGTTACCATGTTTGTTACTAAACTCACCAATTTAGTGTTTAGTTTCTTCTCAGCTCAATCCAATTTAGTATAAACTGTCAAAAGGTTGTAATCTCTTGGACAGATGAGCTGGGTGTCCGAGATTACTACGGTTGGAAGCTCAACAAGCTCTAATTACCAACCCGTGAATGGCACACTTCAACATCTCCACTCAATGTTGTTGGTAGCGCTTGCTCCCCAAAAAGTGTGCCATCTTTATTTGTACTATATTTGTACTTTATTTGTACATTCTACATTTCTGAAAAAGGTCGACCGAAGAGGATGGCTGACGTTTTACGGACTCCTAACCAACTGTGCTATTTTGATAGTTTTTTTTGCGTCATTTGTAACTTTTTTTTTTACAACTTATTTTGTGCATAATGTTGCTGCTACCGTCTCTTATGACCGAAAATAACTTCTGGACATCAGAACAGCGATTACTCACCTTGAACTGGAAGAAGCTTTTTTCCTTTAAAACCTCTTGTGACTAGGGGGCAGTATTTTCATTTTTGGAAAAATAACATTCCCAAAGTAAACAGGATATTTGGTCAGGACAAGATGCTAGAAAATGCATATAATTGACAGCTTAGGATAGAAAACACTCTAAAGTTTCCAAAACTGTACAGATATTGTCTGTGAGTATAACAGAACTGATGTTGCAGGCGAAAGCCTGAGAAAAATACAATCCGGAAGTGCCTCATGTTTTGAAAGCTCTGCGTTCCAATGCATCCCTATTGAGCAGTGAATGGGCTATCAACCAGATTACTTTTTCTACGTATTCCCCAAGGTGTCTACAGCATTGTGACGTAGTTTTACACCTTTATGTTGAAGAATACCCATAAGCGGCTACATTGTGTAAGTGGTCACCTGATGGCTCTCAGAGTGATTCTCGCGTAAAATACAGAGGTAGCCATTTTTCCAATTGGTCCTACTGAAAAACCAATTGTCCAGGTGAATATATTATTGAATAGATATTTGAAAAACACCTTGAGGTTTGATTATAAACAACGTTTGCCATGTTTCTGTCGATATTATGGAGCTAATTTGCAATATTTTTCGGCGTTGTCGTGACCGCAATTTCCGGTCGATTTCTCAGCCAAACGTGAAGAATAAACCGAGCATTTTTCGCCTACAAAAATAATATTTTTGGAAAAAAGGAACATTGGCGATCTAACTGGGAGTCTCGTGAGTGAAAACATCCGAAGCTCATCAAAGGTAAACGATTTAATTTGATTGCTTTTCTGATTTTCGTGACCAAGTTACCTGCTGCTAGCTGGACATAATGCTATGCTAGGCTATCGATAAACTTACACAAATGCTTGTCTTGCTTTGGCTGTAAAGCATATTTTGAAAATCTGAGATGACAGGGTGATTAACAAAAGGCTAAGCTGTGTCTCAATATATTTCACTTGTGATTTTCATGAATAGGAATATTTTCTAGTAATATTTATGTCCGTTGCGTTATGCTAATTAGTATCAGTCGCTGATTACGCTCCCGGATCCGGGATGGGGTGTCAAGTAACGAGTCCGACGAGAAGGATATACTGCTTTCCCGGGAGCAGGACCATGCATCCGCAGAACAGAGAAGCTACGTCAGGTAAGACGAGGGGTGGGTGTGTGTGTCTATTTGTCAATAACATCTGGTGCCCGATGTCTAATATTATAGAGGTCTTGACATATTGCTCGCCTGAGGCAGAGTACCTTATGATAAGCTGTAGACAACACCATCTACCAATAGAGTTCTCATCTAAACTCAGCAAAAAAAGAAACGTCCCTTTTTCAGGACCCTGTCTTTCAAAGATAATTGGTAAAAATCCAAATAACTTCACAGATCTTCATTGTAAAGGGTTTAAACTCTGTTTCCCATGTGTGTTCATTGAACCATAAACAATTAATGAACATGCACCTGTGGAACGATCGTTAAGACACTAACAGCTTACAGACGGTAGGTAATTAAGGTCACAGTTATGAAAACTTGGGACACGAAAGAGGCCTTTCTACTGACTCTGAAAAACAACAAAAGAAAAATGCCCATGGTCCCTGCTCATCTGCCTGAATGTGCCTTAGGCATGCTGCAAGGAGGCTTGAGGACTGCAGATGTGGCCAGGGAAATAAATTGCAATGTCCATACTGTGAGACGCCTAAGACAGCACTACAGGGAGACAGGAAGGACCGCTGATTTTCCTCGCAGTGGCAGACCACGTGCAACAACACATGCACAGGTGCCCGAGTTACACCAGGAATGCACAATCCCTCCATCAGTGCTCAGACTGTCCGCAATAGGCTGAGAGAGGCTGGACTGTGGGCTTGTAGGCCTGTGGAAAGGCAGGTCCTCACCAGACATCACAGGCAACAACGTCGCCTATGGGCACAAACCCACCGTCGCTGGACCAGACAGGACTGGCAAAAAGTCTTCACTCTTCACTGACGAGTCGCGGTCTTGTCTCACCAGGGGTGATGGTCGGATTTGCGTTTATCGTCGAAAGAATGAGCGTTACACCGAGGCCTGTACTCTGGAGCGGGAACGATTTGGAAGTGGAGGGTCCATCATGGTCTGGGGCGGTGTGTCACAGCATCATCGGACTGAGCTTGTCATTGCAGGCAATCTCAACACTGTGCGTTACAGGGAAGACATCCTCCTCCCTCATGTGGTACCCTTCCTGCAGGCTCATCCTGACATGACCCTCCAGCATGACAATGCCACTAGCCATATTGCTCGGTCTGTGCGTGATTTCCTGCAAGACAGGAATGTCAGTGTTCTGCTATTGCCAGCGAAGAGCCCAGATCTCAATCCCATTGAGCACATCTGGGACCTGTTGGATCGGAGGATGAGGGTGAGCCATTCCCCGCAGAAATGTCCGGGAACTTGCAGGTGCCTTGGTGGAAGAGCGGGTTAACATCTCACAGCAAGAACTGGCAAATCTGGTGCAGTCCATGAGGAGGAGATGCACTGCAGTACTTAATGCAGCTGGTGGCCACACCAGATACTGACTGTTACTTGTTCAGGGACACATTATTCCATTTCTGTTAGTCACATGTCTGTGGAACTTGTTCTGTTTATGTCTCAGTTGTTGAATGTTGTTATTTTCATACAAATATTTACACGTTAAGTTTGCTGAAAATAAACGCAGTTGACAGTGAGAGGACGTTTATTTTTTTGCTGAGTTTATATTATTTGTAGCCGTCTATTTACCACCCCAGACCGCACTCAACCAACTCTATAAGGCCATAAGCAAACAGGAAAATGCTTATCCTGAAGCGGCGCTCCTAGTGGCCGGGGACTTTAATGCAGGCAAACTTAAATCAGTTTTACCACATTTTTACCGGCATGTCACGTGCAACCAGAGGGGAAAAAAACTCTAGACCACCTTTACTCCACACACAGAGATCCATACAAAGCTCTCGCCCACCCTCCATTTGAAAAATCTGACCATAATTATATCCTCCTGATTCCTGCTTACAAGGAAAAACTAAAGCAGGAAGTACGCTACAGGACTGTTTTGCTAGCACAGACTGGAATATGTTTCGGGAATTCATCCAATGGCATTGAGGAGTATACCACCTCAGTCATCGGCTTCATCAATAAGTGCATCAACGACGTCGTCCCCACAGTGACCGTATGCACATATCCCATCCAGAAGCCATGGATTTCAGGCAACATCCGCATTGAGCTAAAGGCTAGAGGCTAGAGGCTAAAGGCTTTCAAGGAGCGGGACATTAATCTGGACGCTGAAAGAAATTCCGCTATAATCTCAGACGAACCATCAAACAAGCAAAGCGTCAATACAGGATTACGATTGAATCACAGGAAAGCCCATAAAATTGAGACTCCAGTCACCCAAGTCATAGACTGTGTACTCTGTTACTGCACGGCTCCTTAACAGCTTAGTTTATTTGGTAAATATTTTCTTAACTCTTCTTGAACTGTACTGTTGGTTAAGGGCTTGTAAGTAAGCATTCCTCGGTAAGGTCTACACTTGTTGTTTTTGGCACATGTGACAAATAAAGTTTGATTTGATTTGTAGAATTATAGTGAAGACATCAAAACTGTGAAACAACACATCTGGAATCATATAGTAACTAAAAAAGTGTTAAACAAATCAAAATAGATTTTAGATTTTTCAAAGTAGCCACCCTTTGCTTTGATGACACCTTTACACACTCTTGGCATTATCTCAACCAGCTTCACCTGGTATGCTTTTCCAACAGTCTTGAAGTTCCCACATATGCTTAGCACTTGTTGGCTGCTTTTCTTTCACATCCCAAACAATCTCAATTGGGTTGAGGTCGGGTGATTGTGAAGGTCATCTGATGCAGCACTCCATCACTCTCCTTCTTGGTCAAATAGCCCTTACACAGCCTGGAGGTATGTTGGGTCATTGTCCTGTTGAAAAACAAATGATTGTCCCACTAAGCGCAAACCAGATGGGATGGCGTATCGCTGCAGAATGCTGTGGTAGCCATGCTGGTTAAGTGTGCCTTTATTTCTAAATAAATCACTGACAGTGTCACCAGCAAAGCATCCCCACACCATCACAGCTCCTCCTCCATGCTTCACTGTGGGAACCACACATGCGCAGATCATCCGTTCACCTACTCTGCGTCTCACAAAGACACGCTGGTTGGAACCAAAAATCTAAAATTTGGTCTCATCTGACCAAAGAACAGATTTCCACCGGTCCATTACTCGTGTTTCTTGGCTCAAGCAAGTCTCTTAGTCTAATTGGTGTCCTTTAGTAGGGGTTTCTTTGCAGCAATTTGACCATGAAGGTCTGATTCGCGGAGTCTCCTCTGAACGGTTGATGTTGAGATGTGTCTGTTACTTCAACTCTGTGAAGCATTTAATTGGGCTGCAATTTCTGGCTGGTAACTCTAATGAACTTATCCTCTGCAGCAGAGATAACTCTGGGCCTTCCTTTCCTGTTGCAGTCCTCATGAGAGTTGGTTCATCATAGCCCTTGATGGTTTTTGCGACTGCACTTGAAGAAACTTTCAAAGTTCTTGAAATGTTCCGTATTGACTGACCTTCATGTTTTAAAGTAATAATAGACTGCAATTTCTCTTTGTTTATTTGAGCTGTTCTTGACATGGACTTGGTCTTTTACCAAATAAGGTTATCTTCTGTATACCACCCCTACCTTGTGTGGCAAAGAAGGGGGTCGAGTGATAAATGGCAGATATGTGAGAGCAGAACTAATAAACGGGCTCTGCCCGATCACTAAAATGGCCACCCCTGTGAGAACTACAGATCACAAAATGGCCGACCCCCAAAACTACAAGTCCCAAAAGCAAGGGGAACCCTCAAATGTGGAGCCGACACACAGATAAAGGGTCAAGAAAAACCAGGAAGAGAGAGAGAGAGTGCTGGAAGGATCTATGAACAATAGAGAAAGAGACAATAGAGATTGGCTGGATTTACCGTGTATGAGCTGGATTGTTTTGGACTTACCTTTTGGCGTTTGGACCTGGACCTACCGAGAACCCGATTCGTGTACCGAACCTTGCTATCCTTGACCTCGCCTACGGCCTGGGTGGACCAGGACGGAGAAACAAACACACAGGTACTGTCCTGTTCGAAATAACTCTCATTCTTGGGTGATTTGGTGACAGTTTACCACTTAATTTGTGACAAACGCTCCTAACCTTGAAGAGGTTTGCCACACTTGTCACAACTCAACTGATTGGCTCAAACGCATTAAGAAGGAAAGAAATTACATAAATTAACTTTTAACACGGCACACCTGTCAAATTAAATGCATTCCAGGTGACTACATCATGAAGCTGGTTGAGAGAATGTCAAGAGTGTGCAAAGATGTCATCAAGGTGTCACGACTTCCGCCGAAGTCTGCTCCTCTCCCTGTTCAGGCGGCATTCGACGGTCGACATCACCGGCTTTCTAGCCATCGCCACTCCATTTTTCATGTATCCATTTGTTTTGTCTTGTTCTCTGCACACCTGGTTTTCATTCCCCAAACAATTCATATGTATTTATTCCTCTGTTCCCCATCATGTATTTGTGTAGGATTGTTTGTGTTACGTGTATTTTGATATTGTGGATATTGTTACGCGCATTACTTTTTGTCTATGTTCCGTGTTTTGGGCACATTTTATGTTATTTTGTGCTGTCATTTTGACCGGAATAAAAGTGTGCCTGTTCACGACACTCTGCTCTTCTGCACCTGACTTTGCCTCCAATACACACTCCTAACACAAGGCAAAGGGTTG